>NC_046161.1:15035612-15328112 GCF_011064425.1 Rattus rattus | reverse complement strand
TTTAACAGGTGCTCTTCTCCCATTAAATCATGGACATTCACCAAAAATATCTTTAGAAAATAAAATCTTCTTTGGTAATAACTAATGATCTATTATGAACCAAAAGTCAAGAAAAGGGACAAGTAATAAAAAACAAACTCAGATGATCCTAACAAAAGATCCAAAACAGAAACCAAGATACTGGCCCTTGCCTGGAGGAGGGTTGAGATTTAGAAATAATGGCAAAGTGTTAAAGAATTAATGTGTTTTCCCAGGGGAAAATCATTTATAGAATCTAAGAGCTTAGATAGTAAAAAATAATAGTAGCATGTGACTATTTCTGGCTAAAAGAACACTGGCTAAAAGAACTACTACTGACACAAAAGAATACCAGCCTTGGACAGAAATATTTACCAGCATATGCAGGCCTGAGAGTTACACATTTCACATATGAAATTATCTGTAAATCTCTTTCAGGCCTCAATCTCATACTAAATATTGAGCAGAGTTGTTTAAACAGAAATTGGGTCTGCAAATGACAGCTTAGACAAGTAGAACATTGCTACAAGAAAGATATTGCTAGAATTACTTCTAAAACACACCAGTTTTGTTTTGTTTTGTTTTGTTTTGAAATCCTTGTTATCTACAGTCATCTTGTCCACTTTTGGGCGAAATTTTGCTTTTCCTGAACCAGGAAATAGTGTTAGACAAAAAAAATATATATGCTCCCAATCTGCACTGCCTTCTTCTATTATGGGAATGGAGATTAACTAGAGGTCAATGTTAATGATCAAACATTAGAAGAAACGCTGGCTCAGCAAACTTGAATTATAGCATATACTTCTCTTGCACTTTCTACAAAGCCTGGTAAATACAATATTTAATTTCCAGTCATAAGGAGGAAATGCTCCTATATGCTCCTTTTACTTTATGTAAAAAGTCCTAATCAAGATTTCACCCTGTATTGAAAAATATTTTTTAACATATTTCCCACCCTCTATTCCTCCCAACCTGTGCTCCCATCTGAATCCACCACATTCTGGCCTCTAAGGAATACTGATAATATAAAAATGTTGAGATATGACAAAAAAGAATAAAAACCTCGAACAAACAGAATGCAGAAAAAAATCCAAGAAAAGGCAGAAGAAACAGATATAGATTAAGAGAATCACCTATTAGTGTATTAAGGAGCACCCCTCTTCTCCCTACACCCCCCCCCCACACACACTCTACCTGGTTTGTGGCAGCTCTTCTTATTCCAGTCTGTCATAAACCATTTTGTTTACATTATGAATGTCTAAGTAAGTGTGGATAATTTTACTGAGATATCTTTGGTATATAAGAAACTACACTTACGTCTTAAGATCTCTACGCCTATAACACCATCAAGGTAGCCTCCAAAAAGTTTTGTTATTTGCCAGGGAACAGTGAGGAGCAATAATAGGTAAATCATATAACTTTTTGGAGACTATCATGACAGTAGTGATAATCACACAGAAATCTTAAAGCTTATATGTAATTTCTTAATGAGAAAGGTATCCCAATAAAATAATTCACTCTTACTTAGACATTTACAAAGTAAACAAAATGGTTTGTAGTAGGCTGCAGTAAGAATAGCTACCACAAATCTGGGGATAGACTGATTACTGCGTGCTTGAAACTTAGGGTTACATCCCCAGCATTGTGTGACTGGGCATAGAGACAGGGGCTTGTCACTTTGGCACTTGAGAAGTGAGGGTGAAAAATCAGAAGTTCAAGAACATCCTTTCCTCCTCAGCTACAAGTTGATGGTTAGAAAAGAAAACAACAATCAAACATCTCTCTGTATCTACATTATTTCCATGAAACTGAGTAGAGGTCCATTCTGTAGTCAGTCATATGAGTGGATGGCTGATGGGATAGAAACAAACTGACAGAAACAGAACATCTAAATAGCAGTGTAGCTTGTCATAGTCTGTAGCTCTTAAACAAAATGTTAAACAGAGGATGCACTAGCACTAGCACAATGATATGGTATTCAATCTACCCTATATCATGCCAGCTTTAAAATATAGGCCTTTCCTTATTTACACCAATCATGTGATTTCTTTAAAACCTTACTGTATCTGTGCATTCAATACTGGCATGCTTATTCAAGTCTGCTCCTGTTATTGGTTACTTGGTTTTGTTTGTTTTTACCAGTAGTAGTGAATGAACCCAGGGACACATGCACGCTTGGAACACACTTTATGTACTTATTCCTTAGCCATTTCAATTTAATTTTAATAAGACTTCTACAGAGAATGTTTGCATCACCTTTCCATGGGTCTGACAGCCCCAAGTTCAACATCTCCTCTCTTGGGTCTCCTGGGTGCTTCGTATGAGTTAACTTGTTGGCATTTTTGTCCCTACCCTTTACTCAGTTAAGGATAAGGCAATGCTTTATTGGTCTTTCTTTCCCCAGAGCTAGAATCTCTGTGTGTTTATACTGAAGTCCCAAAAGAAGGAAAAAAGTTCAGTTTGACTAAAAGTTGGACTAATGTTACACAAGGCAGAGGGATTATGCTGGAGAGGTCTCAGGAAATAAAGAAATTAAAAAAAAAAGCAAGACTATATCAGCTCTCAATTATGTTCCCTCTTGAGCAAACATGTAAGGTAATTGTTTTGAGAATTGGCAGGGAAGAGCAATGAGATGAAAGAGCCCTCAGCCACTTATATGCCCATGAGAATTCATTAGCTCAGCTCACCCTTACTTCTGTGAGGAAGAGAAGAATTGGGCACAAGGGAGAAGCGGTACTGCAGTCCCGAGTCTCCTAATTAAACAAATGGCTCAGGTTTTCTCAAAGCTGAGAAAGTTTGTTCTTCCATTAGGTCAAGCCTCTGGGATATGCATTCTTCTCTCTAACATTAGGCAAGAACTAGTAAGCGACAGTAATTCTTTCACTAATGAGCTTAGGCAAACTTTTGACTGAGGCTCACTAAATAGTCAGCACTTTCATACAGGGAGATACAACTGTCTACTCGGATACATATACTCAAGAACAGTAGTAAAGTGTTCGGTGAGGAAGAGGGCACAAAGGGACTCCCAACAAAAGCTAATTCTCAGAGGGGTGTTAAAACTCCTGCCCACCACACATTAGCCCAAGTGCTCTACTAAGTGGAGGACATGAAGATCAACGATGAGCACTTGCTCATCTTTCATGAGTTAGCTGGCTGTGCTTCCACCTCTTCCTGTCATCTAAGTGGTTAATGACATTCTTGCAGAGTTCCGATAAGAGGCCAGATTAACTCACGAAAAGAATCCAAGTCTGCCATTTTCTTCCCATCATCTATTTTAATAATGATCATTTTAGTGGAGATTGTTATAAAAGTCCAAGGTCAGAATTTGTCTATGAAAGAAGGTTTGTGTATTAATTTGAGATACCCACTAAATTCATTTTAAAATTGGCTTTTACTCTGAAATCAAGAGTGTTGATGATACAAAATGGAAAGACCACACATTGCTTAAAATGAAGATTATTTTTGTTTGTTTTGTTTTGGTGGGGGGATCCAAAAAAGGTAAGATTTAAGATACCAAAACAAAATATAGGGCAAAGACTTATGAATGAAGGTCTGAGCTGGGGTGTCACTTGAGGGTACAGTACTTACCCATATGCCCACAGCCCTGTGTTCTATCTCTAGCACTGGAAAAAGGTAAGGGGATTATAGACTCAGGTGTTTTTTAAAACAGCAAGGAAAGTCAAGTTTTGACATGGTTAGGCAAACCTTTTCTAATCCCTGCAACAGAATGAAACAAATGCAGATTCATAGAGAGCTGGAATTAGTCTGCAATAGCAAAATAAAGATACATACAACATTATTCAGCAGGCACAATAAGCCCTCTTCCTATTTCAAAAGACTATGAAGCTGAAACAATTATTTCTTGAGGACTTCTGGGTAACCCTGTTTCCTGAAAAGGCAAGTCAGCCAGGCATATGTATCTACTACCCACAGCAGAGATTTAACATTCTAGATCTTCAGATATAAACCCTTAGGATGCCTTTCCTCAGATTCTTTGTCATTGTGTTCCCATTCATATCTGCTCATATTCTGAACCCAAAAGCATAGTATAGATTCATGTGGACATAATAACGGATATCTTCTGGCCTCCATCCCCATGCACAAACATACTAGAAGTCTTAGGATGTATTAAGGTTGTTGCTGCTCCTTATCCATTTAGCAAGGTCAAAAAATTAAGTAACCAATATTATGGAACAGCATAAACACTCCTTTCTTGATGGGCATCTGGTGTCCATCAAGACCTACCTAGTTTTTGATTAGTATCTGAGAGACCTTCTATTAAATATCTTACATAGGTTTCCCAGACTCCTAGTGGAGTAAGAAAGAATCAGAGGTGGAGTATACTAGAGAGGATTAAATTAAAGGTCTCAGTCCTAAGCAAAGATTCACATTCTCTTGGCTACCAGCAGCACTAGCTAACACAGCTAGACAATAAAATCTGCAGGTGAAGAAGAATGTTGGGATTTAAGTTATCTCAACAGAGTATTATTTATGGCAGACCACCAACGAAGCAATGTTAAAATCAACTGAAACATGAATGTGTGCAGTAAATATTATACAATTAAGAAAAAGATTTAATTCTCATATACACAAAGTAAATATAATAAGAGACAAAATATCATTTATGATACAAACATTAAAGAAAACTAAGAAGAACTGAGCATAACTTCTAATTGGAAGTGTTAAGAAGAGATTCTTGTGATTATTTCTTGACCGGGTGATGCCATGGATTTGCTCATGTAATGATGAATTCAGATGCACTCGTTGGAACTGAGATTTCCTGTATTTATAAAACTTGTTTTAAAACACACAGTGTACTTTTACAACATCACTACAGAAATGTCTTAGCAGAAGTGGAGAGAACACAACTGTTATATTTTGGGCTCTTGCAGATAGATGATCTGGGTTTGGAACCTAGAACAGCTCCCAATCTTCTGTAATTCAATTTCAGGGAAACATTCTTTTCTGGTCTAGTATGGGCCAAGCATGCACGTGGTACACAAACATCCATAAAGGAAAATACTCAAACTCATAAAATAGGTCTTAAATTTTACAAAAAGAAAAAAAAAGAAAGAAAACCTTGGTATTTTATTGCCAGAACCCAGCAATTTCATACCTTGTGAAATAACAGAGAACTATTATCTCAAGTGAAACTGAAACCATTGACCAATGTTTCTTACTCCTTATCACACCTATCACTAATCTGTTCTGAAAGCCTTTATAACAAGTTTCTGGTGGTACCCTGCTCCCTTTTATTTTATCAACTTAGAAGCCAGTATGATCCTTTGAAAAAATATAAACGAAAAATTATCAAGACTCCTATCCAAAATCCCCCAACCCAATATAATCTCAGCTGTTCAGAGAGGATGACAAAAGACAATGTCACTTGAACTGTATTTCAAAATGAGTTTAGGCCAGTCTTAAATTATAATCCAAAACTAAACCCTTCATTGACTTCCTCGACTCATTGAGAATAACAGGCAGTCTTCCAGACCAAGTTCCTGGTACAAGCCTAATCCAAGGTATTCAAGCTTGCTCTGTTCAGACCATGCCTTGGCTGCTAAATAATTGCCAAGAATAGTACTCTACTTACTCTGAACTGCTAGGAATTCTGTTCTTCAGCTTATAAGACATACAGTTACCACACCTCTGTTCAACGTTAAAAAACAATTTTCCAATCTCATTGACTGTGCTACTTAAACACCATAGATACTCTCACCTCAATGTTTAAGGTTTTTTATTTTTTTGCTATTATGTCATACATAATAAACAAATGCCTCAGATGCTTTGACAACAACTAGAAGTAAAGTCTCAGCTCAGTAAATTTTGAGTCCCTACTTTGAATTTTAGTTATCAAAGAATAATGTTGTCATAAAAGAGGCACTCATGACAGAGCCAGACACAAGGGTTTAAAGTCCAAGAAGTATTTGCTGGCAAGCTGGATTTAGGTTTTCTTGTCTCAGATGCTGCACATGTGAACTGGAAATGTGATAGTACTTGCTTCTTTGGGATTTTAGAAAAAGTGATACCTGCTAGGTTTAATTAGGATTCAAATGTTTCTGAATATACAATAAAAATAGAATGACCTCACTGCACTGTGGAGGGAATCTGGATGTACTGACGGAATTACTTTCATTTTGACTAATGATAGGTTTATTGGATGTACTCCTACATAACCTGGAGTGTATCTATATACAGTTGTCAAAAGCATAACACATCATCTTGAAAAGTCACAACACTTGAATTAAAGGACTTAAAAATCTGTATCTAATAGAATACCCACTAAATCTGTACATAAAGTTAGCAGTGATTAACTTTTCAGAGAAAGGGGTATCAGCTGTGACCAGCATCCAACAGGGCAGGAAACACTTCCAACCAATAAAGCAAGCAAACAAACAAACAAACAGACAAACAAACAAAACAATATCGGTCCCATTGTAAACTTGCAATCAATTTTATTACTTTCTCGGGGAAGAGAAAGTCTAGATATAATATTGAGTACCAATGTAAACTCTTTCAGAAGCAAAAATACAGACTAGGGTCACTGTGACTTCTCTGTTCTATTTTTTTTAGACTGTGGTTTTCATCTTCAGGGTCACACAAGGAATTAAAAAACAAAAATCAGGTATTTTTTCCCCAAGAGCTTTTTCTCAGAATACCACACATGTATCTCTGTTGATGAGTGAATATCCAGGGGTCATGGCATGTAGAGATTATGAGTTGCATGAAAAACTAAAAAAAGATTTCTTATAGTGGCACTATTTGATAAGCAGATAAAACTGTTATTCTTCTGCTATAGAAGGTGTTTAAATGAATATGCGAAATCTTGTAGGTCTTTTGGACAGAAAGGCAAAACCAAAAGTACTATCTGTTAGGAAGCTTCATGTTTTGACCACAATGCATATGACACAGGTACCTAAAAATACCTACATTACCCAGTGCATAACATTACACAATTCTAAATATGCCAGTGGTCACGTTAAGGTTACTAAAGTGAAATAAAGATATAATTTACAAAGCTATAGTAAAAAATACTATATTTAATTATTTATGATGGAGACAAAGTTATTTAGAGAACCATAATCCTAAAGATAAAAAGATCAAAAAAACTAAAGAGCTGGAGTCAGTTATCACCAAAAAATGACTTTTAAATACAACTCTACATTCACATACAAGGGGACTATGGCTAAAATTATTTCCATAAAGTTATAAGCAGTGTACGTTTTCATACATTTTCAGAGAGAACTGCAATGCGGTGGTTTTTCTTTTAAAAAACTGTAAAAATTTTCTCCTTATGTTAGTGTTCACAGGAATCACAGTACCCAAGGAATGAATGAGACTGTTCTCAAACTCAGTACTTTTATAGTTGTACACATAGGAAGACTTCTATATATCATAGGCTATTTGATAGCATCGGTGATGTCGTCTGTAGCACCTCTCTCCATTCTCAAAACCAAAATCTTCCCAGACACAAATGCCCTGGAGAGCAAAAGTGCTCCAGGTTGAGATCCAATGCTACTGACCAAAGCCCTAAAAGAATATTTTTATAAACAGAATTTGAGTGCCATGTACTGCCTCTGCCAGATTTTTCTTTTTAAAAAGAAAGAAGCATTCTTGTCTTGTGAGCCAAAATCAATAAAGAAATGGCCAGGTTGCTTTCCAATTTTTAATGTACTTTTCCATGGTTATTTCTGAGGGTTTTTGTTTTGTTTTGTTTTGTTTTGTTTTTTTTTAAAAAAACTCTGATTTCTCCCATGAGGAACAAAGGTGAGATGAGGAAAGACTTCTCTAATCACTGAATGATAGGATTCACTCTGGTGTGCCCACAAAGTGTTGCTGACTTTAATACTAAATGTCCACACTGAAAACTCTCTGCCTAAGTTCAGAGCACAATATATGTTGAAAGTTTCTTGCTACTCAATACAAATTTTTCACAGTTGCTAGGTTCTCACAGAGATCCCGGTTGCTGAATACCAACTTAGGTCTTTCTACAAACTGATCTTTTGCGTTCTGTATATGGATAGGTCATGAAAGATTTTTGACGACTTACACTTGCCACGTTTCCTCTGCATCTGAGTATTCACTGAAACCTTTTCCACACAGATGGTGCAAAGAGCTTCTCCCCCGGTGGGTTTTCACATGACTCCTAAGGGATGAATGGTCACTGAAGGCTTTTCCACAAACAAGACATTCATAAGGCTTTTCCCCAGTATGGATCCTCCGATGAACATTAAGGTTAGATCCTATGCTGAAACCTTTTCCGCAATGGTCACACTCATATGGCTTCTCACCAGTGTGGCTTCTCATGTGTGTCTTCAGGGTAGATTGGTTCCTAAAGGCTTTTCCACACTGTCTACATTCCACATGCTTCTTGACAAGATGGATGCTCATGTGCCTCCTTCGTGACAGGTAATCACCAAAGACCTTCCCACAGGACGTGCATTCATAGTGTCTCTCTTGAGTGTGGATCTTCCTGTGTGCAGTGAGGTTGGAACTAGCACTGAATGCTTTGCCACAGAGATCACAACCATAAGGTTTCTCCCCAGTGTGAGAGTTCATGTGTGTTTTTAGGATGGACTGGTTTCGAAAGGTTTTCCCACATTGATGACACTCGACTGGTTTCTTTACAACGTGACTCCTCATGTGTTTCCTTCTGGATAGGAGATCACTGAAGGACTTTCCACAGTCTTTGCACTCATATGTTTTTTCCACCATGTGGTTCTTCTTATGCAAATTGAAGTTGGACTTCCACCGGAAGGCTTTGCCACACTGTATACACTCATAAGGCTTTTCCCCAGTATGGTTCCGAACATGCTCCTTCAGGTGGGAGGGGTGCTGGAAGGCTTTTCCACAGTCCTGACACTCATAGGGCCTCTCTCCAGTGTGTGTTCGCTTGTGGGCAATGAGGTGGCAGCTCCTGCCATAGGCTTTGCCACACTCGTCACATTTGTAGGGTCTTTCACCAGTGTGAACTCGCATGTGTATCTTCAGAGCAGAGAGGGTCCGGAAGGCATTACCACACTGACTACAGTCAAAGGGCTTTTCTTTGAGGTGAGTTCTTGTGTGGCTCCTTAGAGCTGAGGGGTCATTGAAGGCTTTGCCACAGCTGCTGCACTCATAAGGCTTCTCCCCAGTGTGAATTCTACAGTGCCTTGTAAGAGAAGCACTGGTGGTGAAGGCTTTCTGGCACTGGTGACATTCATGCATTTTCCTCCCATCATACATGCTCATGTGCTGAGTCAGGTGAATCCTGTTCTTGAAAGCAGCTCCACAGGTGTGGTGGTGATAGGGTCTCTTGCTTGTGGGCATTCCTATTGGCTGTGCAAGGTGATGACCAATATTAAGGACTTCAAATAAATGGGTAAAGTCAGATGATTTCTCCAAAAGATGAGATGCTTCCTGTTGGTTAAGAGATGAGAGCTAACTTTGACATTTATAACACTCCTTATTTCATTTTATGGGTTTTTTTGTGCTGATGGTTGAAAGGAAGGCTTGATAAAAATACATCAATGGGCTTGAACATTAGTATACAGCCCCAGCCTCTTTAAATCTTAGCTCTGAATAAATTAGCACCAATAGAAAAACATTGCTATAATGGATCCTTATAGCATTACAGCCAATATTCTACTCTTACTTTTTTTTTTTTTAAACTAGGCAAAAGCTTGTATAAACCAGGCTAGATTGGTGCTCCAAATCTTTCGCTTTAGTCTTCTGAATTGGTATTATAAGTGAGTGCCTACAACCACTTCAAGCCTCCTCTTTGCTTTGATGTTGCTCAAATGAAGTAGGAACAATGATATCAGAGTTTGGGCTGCCATTGCTCTATAAAAAACCATGAGCAATAGTGATTTGGGAAGGAATGATATTATTTGGCTTACACTTCCACATCCATAGTTCATCACTAAAGGAAGTCATGTCAGGAACTCAAACAGGGTAAGAACCTGGAGGCAGGTACTAGTGGGAGAAGCCATGGAGGGCTTCTACTTATTGGGTTCCTCAGTCTGCTTTCTTATAGGAACACCAGCCCAGGGATGGTCCCATCTACAATGGGCTATGCCCTCCCTCCATCAATCACTAATTAAGAAAATGTCCTACAGGGTTGCCTATAGTCCTATCTTATGGAAGCAGTCTCCATCTGCACCTTGGAGCTAAACTTGTCCTACAGCCCTCCTTACCCAAATCCTGCCCCAAGAGAGCTGGTCTCCCAGGAGTGCTATCAATTCTAAGCCTACAGGTGAGACCCACTTTCACTACAATAATTGTCCAAAGAGGGACCCCACTAGGAGCACACAGGGCACAGGAACTGCAAAGCAGCCTGGGACAGGATCCTTCCAGCATCCATCTGTGTCTAGAGATAAGGCTGTTCCACAATCATCCATACCCAAAACCTACCCTGAGAAGGTTGGTCTCCCAAGAGTGCTCTCACTCCTAAGATCACAAGCTGACAGGAGGGAAAAGCTCCAGTTAGAGACAGCAACACCAACTAACACCAGAGCTAACTAGATGGTGAGGAGTATGCACAAAACCTAAGCAAGAGAAACCAAGGCTACTTGTCATTATCAGAACTCAGTTCTCTCACAACAGCAAGTCCCGGATAGCACAACACACTGGAAGAGAAAGAGGTGGATTTAAAATCACACCTTATCATGAAGATAGAGGATGATAAGAAGGACATAAATAATTCCCTTAAAGAAATACAAGAGAACACAGGTAAGCAAATAGAAGTTCTTAAAGAGGAAACACAAAAATCCCTTAAAGAATTAGAGAAAAACACAACAGGTAAAGGAATAGAACAACCAATCCAGGATTTAAAGTGGAAATAGAAACAATAAAGAAATTACAAAAAGAGACAAACCTGGAGATAGAAAACCTAGAAAAAGGATCAGGAGTCATAGATGCAAGAATCACCTATGGAATACTGGACATTGAAGAAAGAATTTCAGTGGGAGAAGATACCATAGAAAACACTGACTCAATAGTCAAAATACAGAAAGCTAGAAGCTCCTAACCCAAAACAGTAAACATCTTCAACAAATTGAGAGAAGAAAACTTTCCCAACCTAAAGAAAGAGATGCCCATAAACATATAAGAAGCCTACAGAACTCCAAGTAGATTGGACCAGAACAGAAATTCCTCCCATCACATAATAGTCAAGCACCAAATGAACAAAGAAAGAATATTAAAAGCAGTAAGTGAAAAAGGTCAATTAATATATAAAGGCAGACCTATCAGAATTACACTACACTTTTCACCAGAGACTATGAAAACTAGATGATGCTGGGAAGATGTCATACAGACCCTAAGAGAAAATAAATGCCAGCCTAGGCTATATATCCAGCAAAACCTTCACTCAATACAGCTGGAGAAACCAAGATATTCCATGACAAAACTAAATTTACACAATATCTTTCCACAAGTCCATTCCTACAAAGGATAATGGATGGAAAACTCCAACAGAAGGAGGGGACTACACCCTAGAAAAAGCAAGAAAGTAGTCTTCTTTCAACTAACCCAGAAGAAGAAAGCATACAAACACACCTCCACCTCTAACAACAAAAATAACAGGATGCAACAATCTCTATTCCTTTATATCTCTTAACGTCAATAGACTCAATTTCCCCATAAAAAAAGAAAACAACAACAACAACAACAACAACAACAACAACAACAACAAAACCATAGAGTAACAGACTGGATACATAACCAGAACCCAGGATTTTGCTGAATACAAGAAACACACCTCAGTTACAAAGACCGACACTACCTCAAAGTAAAAGCCTGGAAAACAATTTTCCAAGAAAATGATCCTAAGAAACAAGCTGGAGTAGCCATTCTAATATCGAATAAAACCAACTTTTATGCTCATCAAGGGAAAAAAAATCTACCAAAATGAGCACTAAATTCAGAACATTTATGCTCCAAATGCAAGGGTGCCCACATTCATAAAAGAAACTTCACTAAAGCTCAAAGCACACATTGCATCACACACAATAATAGTGGGAGACTTCAACACATCATTCTAAGAATGGAGAGATCATGGAAACTGAAACTAAACATAGACACAGAGCAACTAACAGAAGTTATGAACAAAATGTATTTAACAGATATCTATAGAACATTTTATCATGGAAAAAAAGGATATACCTTCTTTTCTGCACCTCATGGTACCTTCTGCAAAACTGACAATATAAATGGTCACAAAACGGGCCTCAATAGATAAAAGGAGATTGAAATAATCCCATGCATTCTGTCAGATCACCAAGGACTAAGGTTGGTATTCAATTACAACAACAACATCAGAAAGCCCATATACATATGGAAGCTGAACAATGCTATACTCAATGACAATTTGGTCAATGAAGAAATAAAGAAAGAAATTAAAAGACTTTTTAGAATTTAATGAAAATGAAGGCACAACATACCAAAACTTATGGGATACAAAGAAAGCAGTGTTAAGAGGAAAATTCATAGCTCTGATTGCCTCCAAAAAGAAATAGGAGAGAACATACACTAGCAGCTTGACAGCACACCCGAAAGCTCTAGAAGAAAAAGAAGCAAATACACCCAAGAGGAGTAGAGAGTAGTAAATAATCAAACTCACAACTGAAATCAGCCAAATAGAAACAAAAGGAACTATACAAAGAATCAAGAAAACCAGCTTATTCAACAATTTAGAAAAACCCTTAGACAGACTAACCAGAGGGCAGAGAAACAGTATCCAAATTAACAAAATCAGAAATGAAAAGGGAAACACAGATACAGAAAATGAGGAAATTCAGAAAATTATCAGATCCTATAACAAAAGCCTATACTCAACAAAATTGGAAAATGTGAATAAAACAGACAATTTTATAGATAGCAGGTTCGAAAGTTAAATCAGGATCAGATAAACCATCTAAACAGATAAAAAATAGAAGCAGTCATTGAGTCTCACAACCAAAAAAAGCCCAAGACCAGATAGATGGGTTTAGTGCAAAATTCTATCAGACACTATTCCTGGGCATATACCCAAAAGATGCTCCAACATATAACAACAACACATGCTCCACTATGCTCATAGCAGCCTTGTTTATGATAGCCAGAAGCTGGAAGAACCTAGATGTTCTTCAACAGAGGAATGGATACAGAAAATATGGTATATTTACACAATGGAGTACTACTTGGCTATTAAAAACAATGACTTCATGAAATTCTTAGGCAAATGAATTCGAACTAGAAAATATAATTCTGAGTGAGGTAACCCAGTCATAAAAAAACACACATGGTATGCACTACCAATAAGTGGATATAAGCCCAAAACTCAGAATACACAAGATACAATTTACAGACCACATGAAGCTCAAGAAGGAAGACCAAAATGTGGACGCTTTTGTCTTTCTTAAAAGTGGGAACAAAATACTTAACAGGAGGAGATACAGGGCCAAAGAGTGGATCAGGGACTGAAGAAAAGGCCATCTAGAGACTGTCCCCACAGGGGGATTCATCCCATATCATGCCACTAAACCCAGTCACTATTGCTGATGCCAAGTAGTGTTTGCTGACAAGAACCTGATATGGATGTCTCCTGGGAGGCTCTGCCAGAGCCTTATTGATACAGATTAAGATGCTTGCAGCTAACCATCAGACTGAGCATGGGGACCCCAATGGAGAAGTTAGAGAAAGGACTGAAGGAGCTAAAGAGGTTTGCAAACCCCTAGAGTTCCCAGGGACTAACTCCAACAAAGAGTATACATGGGGGCGACCCAAAGCTTCAGTGGCATATGTAGCAGAGGATGGCATTGTCTGGTATCAATAGGAGGAGAGGCCCTGGGTCCTGTGAAAGCTCATTTCCCTGGTGTAGGGGAATGCAGGGTGTTGAGGTGGGAATGCATTGGTAGGAGGGAGAGTAGTCTCACAGAAGCAGAGAGAGAGGGTATGGGAGAGGAGGGAGTAGAGAAAGGAGATAACATTTGAAAGGTAAATACATAAACTAGCCAATAAAAAAAAATCAATAATCTCATTCACAAAGAATTTCAAGGCAGAAATAGAGATGCCAAACAGATGCAATCTTTTGTCATTATTATCTACACAATACAATAATAAAGCTATGTACACATTTTATATACCATACTATATTATGAATTATGGGCAACATAAAGAGAATGCAGTGCATATAGGAAGATATGTATAGGTTCTATGCAGATGATACAAAGTGGCATTTTATACAAAGAAACTAAGCACCCTTAGATTTTGGTATCAACAGGAAGCTCACTGAGTGCAGCTCATTGGAATGCAGATACCAAGGAACAACTGTAACTTAGCACTTCTGGAAGTCCTGTTTCCTCTAGAGTAAGTCACGTGACTGATCCTTTGAGTGAGCTGACTAGTGGCTGCATTGAGTTTCTCCAGTGTAGAAGACTGACACTGATTTAGAGTAAGGAAATCTTACCAATCTTACACCATTAGATGATTCCTTCCCAAAAATATCTTCCATAAGAATGGACCATTTGATCTTAGATGTAGTTTCCCAATCTGAAAGAAAAAACTGGAAAATTTGACACATTCAAAAGAAAGTAAGATGATGGGAATGAAAAGTAAATTTTTTTGTAAATTCTCATGATATACAAGGAAGAACATACAAATAAATAAAATTATGGTAAATATTAAATTTAGAGCTAAAGGAACAGAGAGATGAAATCTACTGATTAAAAGGTTTTAAAACAATAGATAGATAAAAAGGCAAAGAACACTTCCTTTCCTAGTTCTTGTTATCAGATATACTTCCATATTAATGTTCTGAAGGTATTTATTCTAGAATCCACATGTTAATGAGTTAGTACGTGGCATAGTGACACTGATGTGGTAGAACCTTTGACCTACTATGAGGTGCCTACTATGAGGACAAGCCTCAGCTTGAAGGGTTCTGATACAAGGGCTGTCTGTGAGAGGTCAAATCATGGATCCATGCTGGCAACCTGTGTTCGGCTTGATACAGCTTTTCCAGTCTACTCTTCTGTGTTCTCTGGAGATTTCTGTTTATATTCTGCTTCCTTGCTATCTTAAGAGATCTTTCTATCCATCCCTCTTGCTTGCTTGTGTGCGTGTGTGTCAGTTCTCTCTATAGTAAAAAGTTCTCTGGATAGCTCATTCCCTACAGAATACAGATCCGGTCTTTTATTTTATACATTAACCCAGTCATTTACTCCAGGTTGATTACCTTACGAATCAGCATCCCAAGAACCCAGCCCTTTGATTCTTAGAAAATAGCAAGCACACATTTTTTTTCCTTGACATTGCAAAAGAATTTGAGATCGGTCTGCCTTTGTTAAGCACTGATGGTAAGCTAGATGGGTGGGACCCTGCCCTGCAATTACTATGTATATCACACCTGGGCCTAACCTTGCTGTCCTAGGATAACCTTTGTATCTTTCTGACAAGCTGGCTCATACTATAGCTGCCTTTGTTCCTTTAGATTCATGAAGCCCCTCATATAATTCATATTGCATTCTAATTTTTGAAGAGCTGAGAAATTAGGTATTTTCGACCTCATGTATTTAGAACTCTTCCCCATAGCCTTGAGGGCTGTCCTAAAGGACCCAAAATTTAACACATTGCTGAGACATTAGCCCCACCTTTGTCTCCCGGACTCCAGTTGTCTCTGATCATCATGGAGTCATTAAGGATAACAGAGAGGACACTCCTTGAATGAATGTGAAAATAAGTACATTGTTATATAAACAAGCCTTACACCCAGAGAAGCCATTGATACATGATACTCAATACTAGTGGAGCCCTATGTCCCACGGGACCTCTTCCAGGGGCTGATACCATGTCATTTCTCCCCTACAAAGACCATTCCAGACCCAGAAAACCCAGCCTAAATGTGGGCTGCAGCATCCCATGGACTAGGTGGAGATGGGGGCACATACTAAATATAAAGGGCAATGTGCTGAGTACATTTTTATATCTGTCTTTACATCAGGAAGGCACACACCAAGTTATCAGTCCCTTCACCTTCCTGTCACCAGGTCCTTCCTGCCATGATGGACTTTAGCTTGAAACTGTGACTAAATAAACTCTTTTTCTCCTAAGTTACTTTCTACCTACTATACAAATGCAACATGTTATGTTATGACACAACATACACTAGGATGATGGTGGTGAGTTCCTAAACTGATAAAAATACACATCAAGGTAATTTTGTAAAAGAAACAGGAAAGCAGCAATGTGTAACCCCTCTCAAATCATTGAAAAGGAACTGACAGCCAAAATTACACCTTGGTACCGGTGCTCACTCACCTGGAGAAGGACACTGCTGAATGCCTCTCTCCTCCATTCTCAGCTCCTCTTCTTGCTCTAGGTGTGAGATGAGGCGGGGTTTGCCAACCTGAAAACCTACTCACGGGGAAAGACACATGTTGAAAGAGGACCATGCAGATGAACAAGCCTTCCATTAGACTGTGGTCAACAATTTGGTCTTCAGGGTTATCTGTATGTGGATAAGGCTGACTTAGAAGCAACAAAATGATGGTGCCACTTTTTTAAGGAACACAATAAAAGTCTCTCCTTAAAAAAAGAAAACCACAAAGACTCATACATTTTGCCATCCAAAAGAATATGGCCTTTTTTATCGTAAGTGCTAGGAATGAAAACCAAGACCTTGTACTATCTAGAAAAGCACTCTACTACTGAGTTACCCAAGACATAAAAGTAAAGTCTTTAGAAATAAATTAATTTTTTCTCATTTTATTTTCAAAGTTACTTTAATAAAACTCTCCCTCCTCCTCCCTCCTCCACTCCCTCCTGTGTGTGTGTGTGTGTGTGTGTGTGTGGTGTGTGTGTGTGGTCACTGATCTATAACTCTACTTCATTCCCTGGAAAAAGTCTCTCATTGAACTTGGAGCTAGGCTATTGTCCAACAATCCCCAGAACTTATCTATTTCCATCCCCCACAGCTCTCAGCTATCACTTGCTATCTACAACAACAGCTTTGCATGTGATTGCTAAGAATTTAAACTTTGGGCATAGTACTTTTACAGTAACTTCCTTTACTCAGTGAGCATTCCCTATAGACAAGAATGAGAACCTTTTATTTTAGAAAATTATCGTTAATCTCAGTCACACACTTGAAAACCTCTCAGCTGAATGAAACGGGACCTACTACCAGAGAATCTATGAGAGTAGGAATCAGCTCTGTTTGTTTCCTACTTTATTATAAACCACACCTAGGTTTGGGTCACAGCAAGTACTACTACATAAAACATATTATAGCAGAATAGATGAAGGAACAATGTTAGCCTTACCCAATGAACTTAGATTGCTATAATTCTCCAGCATTACATCTTTGTACAGTTTTCTCTGAGAAGAATCTAGCAGGGGCCACTCTTTCTCAGTAAAGTCAACAGCAATATCTTGAAATGTCACGAACTCCTGGAATACCATATACATTTAAGGCCAATTAGAAACCAGTGCATAGGCAGACAACAGAGGCAGAATATCAGCACAAGGGATATGATGCAGTTTTGCCAGATATGGTCTTCTGAAGGTTTCTGTATATGTATTAGAAAGATATTCCCAGATAGTTATCTCTTGGAGTTGGCCTTGGCGGTGTCATTAGCCAAATATAACTCTTGAAGAAAAATTTTTTCCATATTAGGGTAGCTAAAGCTTGTAGCTTTGCCTTTCTGTTCTAGTTGATTCTGAGCACTATGTAAACATGAAAGAAGCACTTGTTACACAAATAACCTCTAACTTCCCTAATAATGGATATTGCCATCCAACTTTCCTTCATGTGCTGGTCCTTGACCAGGCATTCACTGAACTGGATAAATATCTACAAGAATACCAATACACAGTGGTGGCAGTAGTGGTCATGTCCTAAAATGTACTTGTCCCACACTTCGGCCTTGTGATCTTATGTACCTGAGAATAAACATGAGCTGGTGTATCAGGCTCTGGAGCACGGCAAGCAAACAAACTCAAACTCTGATGACAAGAATCACATTTTGATGGAAGAGGAAATTCTGATTCCTGGTTATCTGCAGATCCCAGAGAGGACATAGCTAAGGCAAGAAAATAAAGTCCTTGAGACTCACTCAGTAAGCATACTCAAGTAAGTGCCAACACTCACACAGTCTTCTCCATATTCACAAACAAGAGGGTGTTGGTGACACACAGCCATGAGCAGTGATATATCTTATACATGATTTGCTTAGACCTTTTAAGTTCTGGGATCTTTGAATAAATATATGTATCTTAGGGATGGTACTGATGTTTAAACACAGTTAACACACAGTTGAATATCATACCTTGTTACTTTTACAACATAGTTACTTTGAATAACCTATGTTATGAGTAAAGTTTAAAATTGTCTTCAAGTGGCATCATGGCTACCCTTATTAAAGTTTCAGATATGGGTTTTAGATTTAGGGATATTCAACCTCTACACAGTCAGTCTCTGTTTCTGAGTGAGGAAACTGAAGCCCTAAGAGGTAAAGCTGATGCCTTTCTCAATTTTATGAAAACAACAGATCATATAAGGTTATCCTTCACCTTTACCTTATTCTCTATGTATACAACTATACACGTTTTTCTTTGCCTCAAATGCACACATGCCCTTAGTCAATAACATAGACTAACACCGCTCAGCTCACTCATCCTGGCTCAACAGCTTACATATATGTATCTTCTCTATCTTACGAGTGGTAGGAACCATAAAAGCTCATTTACTGAAAGTAAGAACATAAGAACTTACCAAACTTGGGAGACAGACAGATGGTAGCCATTTGTGGGGCACAGTAACCTTAGCTGAATGTGGGAGTACTTGAAGAAGCACTGCTTTTCCAAGCTGACAACTGCCACAAGGGGGATCTTCAAAGGCTGTCTCTCTTACTTAGTGAGAACACTGAATTTGGTGTCTTGACATTTCCTCTTGATTCATAATCAGACAGATTATTAACCTAAATGAAGAGAAATACAAAGCACTTATACTAACATAAGGAACAAAGCAAAAGTGACCACTGTATGCATACCTATTCAATCCACTTGAAGTTTTAGCTAGAATAATAATACAATTGATAGAGAACAAATGAATATAAACAGAAAAAGACAGTTTATGGATTTTAGATCATAGATATTAGGATTATATATGTAAGTGATCTTAAAAACTGCTATATCTGATATATACTTTTAGTAAAGCAGCAAGATACAGAATCACTATGCAAAAATCAGTAGCCCTTCTATACACTATAAAAATGAACTGTGAAAAAAATCAGGAAAGCAATACCTTTTACAATGGCATATATATATATATATATATATATATACACACACACACACATACATATACATATACACACAATTTTGAATACACACACACACACATTGGATTCTGAATATAAAATATTCTGAATAATAAAAGAACGGCGGGAAGTATTATCATCACCAATTTTCAAATTGTATTACAGAAATATAGCTATAAAAACAGCATGATTTAACATTAAAACAGGCATGATGATAAATGGAATCTCACTTAACATCCAGTTATAAGTCCATACACCAATGAGCAACTGATTTTTGAAGAAAAAAATTGGAAAAAGGTAGCACCTTCAATTAATGATGCTGGTCAAACTCAGTGGCTGCATGTAAAAGACTCCAAATAGATAAGATACTTTTCACTTTGCAAAAAACTCCATTCCACATGGATCAAAGACCTCAACCAGATATACAGAATCTGGTGGAAGAGAACACAGAGAAGAGTTGAACTCACGGGCATGAGAAAAAAAAACTTTCTGAACAAAACAATTGCAGAAGCAATAATAGACAGATTGATCAATGGAACTGAATCGAAGACCCAGAACGAACAATTAATAAATGGAACCGCATGAAACTGAAAAGTTTGTGTAAGACAAAGGACACCATCATTTGGAGAAAGTAGGAGGTCACAGAATAGGAAAAGATTTTTGCCAACTATATTTCTGATAGAGAGCTAATATCTAAACTATATATATAAAAAAAAAAACTTAAAAAAACTGGGCATCAAGAAAACAAATAACCCTATTTAAAAGTAGAGTACACCCACCTGGGGATTCACCCATATGCACCCACCAAACCCAGTCAGTATTGGAGGTGCCAAGAACTTCTTTTTGACAAGAGCCTGATATGGATGTCACCTGGGAGGCTCTGGCCGAGCCTTACTGATACAGATGAATGCTTGCAGCTAACCATAAGTTTGAGCACAGGGACTCCGATGGATGAGTAAGACAAAGGACTAAAGGAGCTGAAGGGGTTTGCAACTCCATAGGAAGAATAATAATGTCAACCAACCAGACCTCCAGGTCTTCCAGGGTTGAAACCACCAACCAAAGAGTACACATGGAGGGATCCGTGGCTCCAACAGCTTATGTAGCAGAGAATGTCTTTGTTGGACACCTATAGTAGGAGAAGCCCTTGGTCCTGTGAATGTTCATTTCCTCAGTTAGGGAAATGTCAGGGTATTGTGGTGGGAGTTGATGTGTTGAAGTTGGAGCATCTTCATAGAAGCAGGAGAAGGGGGAGAGGGTAGGGGAGGTGAGGGAAAGGGGATAACATTTGAAATGTAAAAATATAAAATATCCCAAAAAAATAAATTAAAAAAAGAAAATGTTTTATAAATATAACACATATCAGATTTCTCAATTTTTTTCTAGTAAGGTGTGTGTAAAGTGAAGTATTATTTTGATTCCTTTAATCAATAATAATGTTAAAATTATTGTGTTTGCTCATTGATGATCAAACAGGAGCATGCTTATTCATGTGTTTTCTATATTTTATTGGAATTATTGGCTTTTAGCTCAAAACAGTATAAGCGTATGTATCTCTTTCACAGACATATGTGTGTTTATATGAAGTAAATATGTATGTATATAGTAAGTATATATGAAAATCCTACTCTAGGTATACAGATGATCCATGTATGGTCATGTAATGTGCTAATTTTAAAGAAAATTAATAAACTGATTCTGTCACTCTAAAAAAAAAAGTAGAGTACAGATATAATCAAAGAATTCTCAAAAGAGGACACACAAATGACTGAGAAGCATTTAAAGGATGTTCAATATCGTTAGTCACCAAGGAAATATAAATCAAACCAACTTTAAGAGTTCACCATACACTAGCCAGAATTCCCAAATCAATAAAACAAATGAATGCTCATGCTGATGCGAATGTGGAGTAAGGGGGATACTCATCCATTGCTCAGGGGAATCAAGTGTATATAGCAATGATGGAAATCCATGGGGCGGTTTCTCAGGAAGCTGGGAGTAGATCTATTTTGAGATCCATCTATATCAGTCATGGGTATATATCCAAAAGACGCTTTATCCTATTATAGAGACATACTCAACCATGTTCAGCGCTGCTCTATTCAGAATTGCGAAAAACTGGAAACAGAACTAAAAGGAAAAGTGCTCATAAGTCCAGTCCCTAACCCAGACGATATCATCAAGTGATAACTGCTTACATATGAAAACCAGTTTTCTCCAATGGTATCTCACTGGAAAAGCAAACTACTCTTAAGCATAGGCCTCAGCAGACCAAATGCTAAATGGGGGAAAAAAGAGAGAGGAAAAATTAAATAATTATTATTAAAAAAAAAGAGTGACAGCAAAAAATTAAGAACTCTAACAACAATAATTAAAGTTAGGTAAAACTTAAAAAAATCATAATTCCAGACTTCCACAGTATGGAAAATAACTAAAGTAGACACAGGAACGTCAAAACCATAAGCTAGGAAGAACTCTGGTATGGGTAAACAAACACTTTTCAATAAGGGCACAAAACAATTCAGTATCAAAGAACCATTAGAATCACTGTTTTAGAACTTTTAATTTAAAAAGTGGGTTGAACTTTATTTTCAATACAGACAGAAAAAATGGTCTTGACTTAAAAACAATAAAAACAACAAATAAACAAACGAATCAAAAATTTTTATGGATGAATTGGACACCATGAATATAATCATAAAGATTAACTTCAACAGCCTTGAAGGGTTTTGGTAATTGTGTGCGTAGTAACGATATTGAGGCAGTGCAGGCAGGAGGAGAGAGAGAAAGCAAGTAAGACAAGGAAAGAGAGACAGAGGAAAAGACAGGAACGAAGAAGAAAATAAAGGGAGAAGCAAACAGTTTATAAGAGTTAGCAAGAAGCATGGACAAGCAAATATAAGGAACAATAACCAGCCTTAAAAGGAATGAAGTTCTGAAACATGCTACGATACATATAAATAATGAAAGCAATGTGCTAAAAGAAAATACCACAACAAAGGAGGGCAGATATGTGATTTCACTTACATGAGATCCAAGAAGTCAGATTCACTCATGAAGGCAAAGAACAGAATGCTTTTGCCAGGGCCTATGGAGAAGAGAATTGAGGGATTCTCACTTTCAGTTGGAAGTTAAAGAAAAGCTCAAGACTTACACAGAGGGAATGACGTGCACTATGAATGTATGGATCATCACTGAATTGATCAATAAGGGAAAGTTCTGTTTTATTTCATACCAATTAAAATGATTTTATGTATTTTGCTTGTGTGTATGTATATGCATCATGCGTGTTCCTGGTGCACATAGAGAATGAAAGACAAGGTCATATTGTGAACTGTCATAAAGGTGCCATGAAAAGTCGTCTGCAACACCAATTGCTCTTTACTTCTGAGCTATACCTCCAATCATTTATTTTATCTCAGCACTTTAAAGTGTTAAACCCTATAGCAACTTTCGGGTTTCCACCTGTGTCAGGAGGTGAACCTGCGCCACAGCTCTCCATAACCAGATCATGTTGGGAGAGAGCTAGATTCTTAGAAATGCAGACAATCCTGAGAAAAAAGGAGAGAACACCACTTCTGCTCAGATTCCTGGCCCAAGAGGAACCTGCCTGGAGCCCTCTAGACACAGGAACTGAGGAGCAGTCTGAGATAGGATCCTTCCAGTTTCTGCATGAGCCCAAAGCTGATCCTGTGCCACAACTCTCTGTTCCCTTCAAGGTAGGGAGAAAGCCGGTCTCTAGGAGTGCTGACACACAGGCTTACAGGAGGGTAAAGCCACTGTCACAGACAGCAAGACAAGATAACACCAGAGATAAGCAGATGGTGAGAGGCAAGGTAAGAACCTAAGAAACATAAACCAAGCCCACATAGCATCATGACCCACCACAGCAAGCCCTGGATACCACAACACACAAGAAAAGCAAGATTTTGACTTAAAATCACAACCCATGATGATATTAGAGGACTTTAAGAAGGATGTAAATAACTCCCTTAAAGAAATACAGGACAACACAGGTAAACAGGTAGAAGCCTTTCAAGAAGAAACACAAAAATCCCTTGAAGAACTACAGGAAAACACAACCAAAGAGGTGAAGGAAGTGAACAAAACCATCCAGGATCTAAAAATGGAAATAGAAACAATAAGGGAGACAACCTTGGAGATAGAAAACCTAGGAAAGAGATCAGGAGCCATAGACACAAGCATTACATTATTCCAAATTCAATCTGCTACAGAGTGAATATTTTGATTTACCCAGCAATATATTTTGGTTCCTGAAATCAGTTAAACCTATGGCCACTTTGAGCAATCAAGGAATAATGCATTCTTTCTTCTACACTTTTGCCTACAAATCCTCACAGAAAACTGGTCAGAGCTAGCCTCTTGTTGCTATCTCCAAGGAGCTACACACACACACACACACACACACACACACACACACACACACACACACACACACACACACACACAAAGGTCAGTAGGCATTGCTGTCTATAATGGCTAATTTAAAATGTCCCCTTTCCACAAAATTAATAGTCACCTGGGAGAGAGTCTCAATTGAATTGTCAAGCCCAGACAGGCCTGTGGTCAAGCACAGGGAAACTAGCTCAACTGCTCGTTGACACAGGTCGCTGTGGCAGCACCATTTCGCGCACTGGGCAATGGGCTGTGTGAGGGTGTAAGGAGCTAGCTGAGTAATAAGAAGCAGGTAAGCAGGCAGCATAGACGTATTCTTCTTCCTCTGCTCGTGGCTCTGAATATCATGAGGCTAGCTGTCTTGCACTGTGGCCTGTGTCTTCTCTGCAAAACCTTTCTTCCTTTATGATGCTTTTTGTTAGAGTACTTATCACAGCTACAGTAATGAAACCAGGATGCCATATGTCCAATGTACTACACAGCTTCCTTGGTTAGTTCTTTCTCTATATTTCTAATCATACAATACACTCCAAGTAAGGTTTTCGCCTCTCTGCTCTGTTTGTTGTCCTTAAGCTGGAGTGATAACTCAACAGAAAAGTAAACAGTGATTCAAGCAACAAATAAACAGAAGTCAATATGCATTTACTCTTACAGCAAGATACTTTCTATGAGGCAAGCGCCTTGCAAGCATTACAAAGAAAAGACCTATAAAGAATTTAAAGGGTTGGAAATATTCTTAAAGGTTCTGTGATATCAACAGCAAATATGGTGCTAAGACAGCCTTACAGTTTAGCACCTTAAGCCTTGCCATCTACTTCATGGAGCAAATAATTTCCCAGGTAGTTCAAGCAGAGAGAATGCCCCTATATACAAGTTTTGGATGAAGGTCACAAACTGGTGATCTCACATACAGATGCAGCAAAGATCAACTGTTTGAAGCACAGTAAATATTAGTTCTGAAGTTTTCTGTAAGATCCACAATATAATACAGTGGTAATCAGAGGGACAGCACCATAGATGAAGTGGGATACAGAATTTTCAGAGATACCAGATGTTGGATTCTATGGCGCCCACCTTGTAACACAGTGAGTATTACCCCTGTGTGTATTGTTTCCTCAATTCCACTACTATGCAGACACATTTTTCTCATTATGACTTGGACTATAGAAAGCAATGGGCTAACAAGGAGTGGCTGTTACTATTCCAGCCACTACTTAGGTTCCTTTCACTAGAGTGCTTAACTCAAGCAGACATGGGTTATCAAGTGTTGGTCCCAAGGAAGGGCTTCCCTGAACTGGCACCTGGAACTTAATAGAACTTATTTATGCTAGTCTCTGCCTTTCTTCTCACAAGGGCAGAAGTTATACCTAGGCTGTCAAGTTTATGATTTAAATTTGGTTTTGTTTCTGTGCTGTAATTCTTAGAAAGTTCAACTTTATTTCCATATATGACTTCACAACACAGTGGCAGGCAGGGCATTCATATATAATTGCAACTATTATGAACAAAGCAGCATTTTAATTGGGCTTGCCCTTATTTCAACTAGTATTATTCAGGATATAAACATACACAAAACAATATATATTATTGCCTCTGCAATTCCACTACTATTTAGATCCATTTCTCCAGTATTACTTGGAAACAATATGAGTTTCATTCTCAGTAAATACATACAAATATTTCAATATACCTCTGCTATCTAGCCCATGTCCCAAGAGCTAGAAGGGAAGAGTGAGATTTATTTCCAACAAAATGTTGAGGAAGGAAATTCACTAGAAACCTCTATACACATATCAAAGGAGCCATTATATATGATAACCATATGGCAAGCTATACTTGACTGAGAGTTATGGTTTATATATGTTGACCTAGGAATGGAACTATTAAAAGGTGTGGCTCTATTGGAGTAGGTGTGATACTGTGGATGTGGTATATAAGACCCTCACCCTAGCTGCCTAGAAGTCAACCTTCTACTAGGAGCCTTCGGATGAAGATGTAGAACTCTCAGCTAATACATAATAGAAAAGGGACTATCTAAATAAAACAGGTAAAGACCGGATGGTTTTGTTCTAAATAAATAAATAAATAATATCTAAACCAGGCATGGTACACACGCACCTATAATCCCAGGACAGAAGAAAGTCAGAACATAAAAATTATAAGTTTGAAAAGCCAGTCTGGACTACATTGTGAGATCCTGTTGAAATTTAAAAAAAAAGATTAAGTATATAAATATTAAGAATATGTAGGACATATTAAGACATAAGTCACAGTGAATAAATATTAATTATATAACTTGAGCATTATGAGGAAATACTAACTTCCTAAAGAAATGTTTACCATAACAAAATAGAAAACATGGATGCAACATAATCCTCCATGAACTCAAGTACAGCTTTAAATAAAATTTTCTGGAGCTGGGCAAGATGACAAAACCCTTTAATACAAGCACACACTCTGGCCTCTGAAGCAGTAAGATTGGAAGGCTATAAAGTGAGACTGTACTTTTAAAACAAAAAAGTGTGTACATGTGTCTGGGCACACACAAGAAGGTCAGAGAGTAACCCTTGAGAATCAGGTCTGTTGATTTCTACCTTGTTGATTCAAGGCTGCTCTCCTATTTCTGTGTCTGTACTTCCTAGGACAGTTGCATGCCTCCTCCCCCACCATCCCACTTCCTTCTAGTCGATATTCTACTGTGGGAGCCTCCACTTTCCTTAAAGGAATGGTGGGATTTGATGTGTGTGGTCAGGTTGTTAGTCAGAACTACTCTGTAAATGATTTCATCCATTGAACCATCTTACTGAACTCCTTTTTTTAGTTCTTATCAGATAGGGTTTCATACAGCCCAGGTTGGCCGAAAACTAGACACGCATACAGTATACACTGGTCTTGAACTCCTGATCCTCCTGCTTCTACTTCCTAAATACTGAAATTATAGGGGTCCGCAAACATGTCCAGTGATATTCTGACCCAAATATCCAAGAATTTAGATGACAAAAAACCTCTGACACATTTTGGGAAGATAGCTGGCATGAGCCTATAATAGAAAAGAAAAACTTATAGTAACACACACACACACACACACACACACACACACACACACACACACACACACACAATTAGCAAACTCAGCAAAAACTCCCTAATGTCAAGAGCATGTATCCTTTCTAAACTTAATTACCACTGAAAAGTCAGTTATCTTAATTCTATTATTCTTGAATAACAAAAGAATACAAAACAAAACTCCATTATTTGCTTATTCATTTAATATACCAGCATTATATTGGTCAAGCACAAGTTCTCAATTCATCAGCACATCAGACATTGGGGAAAAAAAGAACAGAAAAAAGGAAAACAGTTGGTGGAAGAGTACAGCAACTCAGCAGGACAAAAAGAACAAAAACAAGTGAACAACAACAATTAAAAAAACCAACCAAACAAACAAAGCAAATCACCTCCCTCCAGAAAAAGATAAGTTCCTTGACATAAAAATAGAAAGAAAAATTCCAGCACAGGGGAGTCAGAAGGAAAGCAGGACCGCCTAGACACTAGACAAGTTCATTATCGATATTTCAAGTCTCCATCCAGACCAAGATGCAACAACTGTGTATAATTCAAAAGAAGCATACATATTTACTTATTTTATTCAGGTGACAGAACTACCTATGAATAACATCCAAATAGTGTACTAAATTAGTAGAAATATATATTGTAGAAAGAATCTTGATCTCAAATTCATAAAGTATAACAGATTAACAGAAAATGTAATTGCACACTGAAAGGTTCTCAGAAATAGAAACAGATTAACTATAAAATTCAATGGCATAAAAATGTCAATATTCTAAAGATTTAGATACAGATCCAACATACCTTGGAAAGAGAAATCCAGTATATGAGTTTTATAATCTCATTTTAAAATATAAGGTGTGACACTATTGAAAAGCAATGACTATTTTTTTGCATTCAAGATACTTAGAAACATTTAAATTACATCAATAGTATACTTGCATCAGTAGAAGAATGATTTCATTAAGATACATAATAGTGTAATATGCATTTGGGAAACAGTAAAATCCATATAGTTGATTATAGGGGAGAGAAAAAATAAGCACTATAAAAAGAACACCCAAGTCTTTAAGACTTAATGATCTCCACCATAATCTAACTTATAAATTCACTAAATGGTCATATTTTAAATTTTTTCGTAACATAGAAATTGTCATTTTATTTAAAGTGTACAATTTCACTGGCAGTATGTTCATTATTATGTAACCATTATCACTGATCTCTAAAGTCATGTTTATTATTTACCGATACTACTGTCAAATTACAGACTGCAAACAAAAATTTGGCCTCTACAAAGAATATAACTATTGCTATCTTTTTAATTATATGTTTAAGCATGAAAATTGTGGTCTTTATTTAAAACAAAACATGGAAAATATTATGGGAAAAGTTCAAGGCAGAACATTAGCGAATACACTAACTTTTGAATTAAATTAGCAGTATGTTAAACTGAATTAAAACCAATTTTACAAGTAATTTATAAACACGAGGCTTGCCAGCTAACAAACGCATAAAGTAATTGATGATTTAACAGTAATAGGAAGGAATTAATGATAACAAGAAGAAAGTGTGCATAGGATGATAGTTTTAGAAAGAAAATCCATGCTAAGAGCATTCCTGTCCTTTAGTCACCCATGAACATCCTGTTCTACATATTTTTAAACCAGGTAAGCAGAAACTCCTTTTGTCACCTATGAAGTGTTCTAATCCAAGTTCTCCTTGGTCGCCAGCTATGGGGACCGAAAGGCACGCCTCCTAAGGTTTCTGGTGTCCTCATCCCCACCACTGCCCTCTGCTTCCTGGAGCTAAAGGGTTAACTGATGAAGCATGAGCTTACCAGTCAGAGGGTGGAATGCAGGAAGCGGAAGTCTCCGCAGCTAAGGCGGAAGAACTAGAAGTTCACCTAAAGACCCCGAATGCTTCAGAACGCTTCGGGGAACAGAAGGGTCCCGACCAAACACGGGAGAAACCCCAAACATTCTTTAGCAGATATGTCTTATTAAAATAGTTCCCTAACAGAAATGGCTTCTACTTCACTTCCTTCGAAATCTCGCGAAACTTCATTAGCCATTTATACTGTGAAACCTTCTCGGAGTGCATCTTGGGAAATGGAGTTTGATAGCCATCATGAACCTCCGCATTCTCGGTGAACTGGGAACTCTCGCGTAAACAATTAACTCTTTCGATGTGACTTACCTTAGAAATGGTTTATGGGAAATGTAGTCTCTAAATTTGACGGCCTGGTTAAGGATGCTCAAGTAGAGAATGTATATCAGGAGTATTTTTCCAATTTCTAATTGCACTACAGCATTGTACTCAGTTTATTCTTATTTCTAATAACCATCATCTCTTAGCAGTGACTCTATTTTAAATAGTCTGTATAGAATCACTATGTTCCTTTTTTTTCTTTTTTGTTTTTTTTTTTCGGAGCTGGGGACCGAACCCAGGGCCTTGCGCTTGCTTGGCAAGCGCTCTACCACTAAGCCAAATCCCCAACCCCTCTATGTTCCTTTAATAACCCACACCTCTAACCCCCAAATCAGACTGCCTTACTGACATTTTATACACAAATTTCTAAAACCATTCCCAACCTAATTTCAAATATAGCAGCTTTATCAGATTGTTAATTTCAAAATGGGTGTCAACAAAAAACTGTTCTTGCCACAAATTTGTTTTGAAAGAAATACCAATGATCATGATCTAGAAACACCAACTGAGGGTGTGATAAAAGACAATATTTACCACAGAAATTGATCAAGACATTAATAATAATTGAGACATTTAATAAATATGATGGGTGACATGATTAGTATCTTGCAGAAAAACAGAAAGAATAAAAAAAACCTCTGTGTTGCTATCCGATACCACTCATAGTTTCAGTATTAATTGATATTATTTATCTGTTAATAACACATGTTAAAGAATTTCATAAAAGGTTGTTCAGCCACATACAGGGCCGGACAATGAAATGAATAGAGGATACTGAAAATTGCCCAAGATAATTCGTTTTTGCTTAGTATTCAAACTTCACATGAAGCTCTGAAATTCTCATAGCCATAGTATCTCTGTATTATCAACCTGTCCTCCCAGCATAGACCATGACACCAGGCTGATAATCACAATATTAGTAAAGATGGAAGTATTGGGGTTTAAACCTCAGCTCCCTTCCTGGACAGAATACACCAAGTCAACATGGTTCCATGTGGAAAGGTTTAATGAGAGAAGAAGAGTAGAAGGGTGGAGAATTAAAGGAGGCCGGCCATGGGCAAGTGGAGGGAACAGGGGAGGGGAATGGGGAGAGAAGTAACCAAGGGGAGAGACAAGAGAATGGAGGAGAGAGAGCAAAGAGAATGAGGAAGGGACAAGCATCCCCTTATATAGTGTCAGGCACAGCTGGCTGTTGCCAGGCAACTCTACTCAATATACATGTGTATTATTTTCTTTCTATTTTTACCATTAGGGAAATTTCAGATGATAGCAGTCAACATTTGTATACTTCTACTTGTCAACCTGAATTCAATAATTCACAAAATATTACTCATTTTGCCTTGACTATGTCTATTTAACACTAGGGTCTACCACACTGAGAGCCAAAAAATGGCATGTGAGTCCTGAAGTAGTGATTTCCAGTATCTTGCTCTAACCCTGTTGCTGTTTGAAGGTAAAATGGCAGCCACAAGCTTATTATATAGTTGACCAGTACAGGAATATCTGTTTAGGAAATCTGTGTAACCTTTAGTTACAGAATCACTAGAGGTTTGAAAGTCTGATTCCAGTTCTATTTACGTACTGCTTCTTAACAGCAGATGCAATATGACAAGCCCCTTTATGCCCCTGCTCCTAGAATTTCCCAATCGCAATGGACTATATCCTCTCAAACTATAAATTCAGATAACTCTTTAACTGGAAATTACTTCATGTTATTTATGTTGTGACAATGTAAGGTAAATAGCTAATAGAACTGTATAAAAATAACCCTCCTACCAAAAGCAAACCTTAGATTCAATGTAAAATTCCCATCAAATTTCAAACAAAATTCTTCACAAAATTTGACAATTTTCAGCTTCATTTAAAAACAAACAAAAAATTCATTATACCTAAAATAACCCTGAATGATAAAAGAACTGCTGGTATCATGATCATTGATCTCCAATTATACTGCAGAGCTCTAGGAATAAAAACAGCATGAAATTGGCACAAAAACAGCCACATTAATGAATGTAACTGAAGACCCAGAAGTAAGTCCACACTACTATGGACAACTGATTTTTTATAAGAAAGAAAGAAATACACATTGAAAGTAAGACATGTCTTAAACAAATGGAGCTAGTCAAACTTGATAATTGTATGTAGAACAAGACAGAGAGATCCATACATACAACTATGCATAAAACTTGACTCCAGATAGACTAAAGATCTCAATAAAAGGCCAGATTCACTGACTCTGATAAAAGAGAAAGTGGGGAATATTCTTGAACTCATTGGAAGGAGAAAACTTCTGAACAGAACAATCATAGCCCAAGCTATAAGAACAACTAATAAGTGAACCTCATGTCAGCAACAGCCTCTGCTCTCACTGCTAGGAGTCCCATAAAGAGTGACAAGCTACACAACTGTTACATATATGTAGAGGGCCAAGGTACAATCCATGCCGGTACCCTGGTTCTCTGTTTAGATGAGGTTAGTTGATTCAATGGGATTTCTTGTAGTGCCCTTGATTTCTCTGGATCCTAGAATCTTTTTCCTCCCTCTTCTCCAGGAATCCCTAAATTGTGTCTAATGTTTGGCTCTGGGATTCTACATCTATTTCCATAAGTTGATGTACAAAGCCTCTCATATGACAATTGAGATAGTCACCAATCCATGAGTAGAGGAGAATGTAGTTAGGAATCGTTTAATTGACTTTTCCTCTCAAATCATGCTTGTTTTCTTTTTCCTAGGTCTCTGGGCAATCCAGGCTCTAGTTCCTGCCCTTCCAGGCAGATTCAAGGGTGTGTTCCCTTTAGTGGTATAAGTCTTATTGGCTAGACACTCCCATAATTTTGTGCTATCTTTACCCAAGCATTATCTGGTAGGCAGGACAGATTGGAGGTCGAAGGTTTTGTTGTTGGGTTGGTGTACCAATATATGCACTGGAAGACTCTACAGGTTAGAAGAGATGGCCAGTCCAGGCTTCATATCCTCCATTGCTAGAAGTCTTAGCTAGAGTCATCCTAATAGATTACTTGTAGTTTCATTTGCACTAGGTTTCTAGCTGCCCCCCAGGGAGTCTCCCATTGGCAATTGTCTCCCCTCATAGTCTTTCCCACTATCCCCCCCTCCACCTGATCCCTCATGTACCTGAGCCAACCCCCCTGCCAACTCCCACCCAAAAACCCCACCCCCAACTGATTATCCATAATATCTTTTCTATTTTTTCTTCCCAGGGAGATTCTTGCATTCCACCTTGTTTTTAATTAGCTTTTCTGAATCTGTGTATTATAACCTGGTTATTCTTTCCTTAAAGCTAATATTGACTTATAGGTTGGTGTCTTAGTCAAGGTTTCTATTCCTGCACAAACATCATGACCAAGAAGCAAGTTGGGGAGGACAGGGTTTATTCAGCTTATATAGTCATATTGCTGTTCATCACCAAAGGAAGTCAGGCCTAGAACACACACAGGGCAGGAAGCAGGAACTGCTGCAGAGGCCATGGAGATATGTTACTCACTGGCTTGCTTCCCCTGGCTTGCTTGGTTTGCTTTCTTATAGAACCCAAGACTACCAGCCCAGGGATGGTAGCACCCACCAGGCACCATCTCTGGCTTGATCATGATTTGAGAAAATCCCTCACGGCTGGATCTCATAGCGACATTTCCTCAAGAGAGGCTCCTTTTTCTGTGCTAACTCCAGCTTGTGTCAAGTTGGTATATGCCATGTTTGACTTTCTAGGCCTGAGTTATTTCACTGACAATTATTTTATTTTTAGTTTCATCCATTTGCCTGCAAATTTCATGTTACATATTTTTAAGCTGAATAATAATCCATTGTGTAGATGTGCTACATTTTCTTTGTTCTTCTGTTGAGGGATATCTAAGTTGCTTCCAGTTTTTGTTTATTGCAAATAAAGCTGCCATGAACATAGATGAGAAAGTACCCTTGTGGGATAAAGGAGCATCTTTTAGTTATATGCTCAGGAGTTTTATAGCTGAATCTTGAGGTAGATCTATTCCTCATCGGCTAAGATACAAAAATATTGACTTTTTAAAGTGGCCATGTTTGTATGCCTACCAACAATGGAGGAGCGTTCCTCTTGCTCCACATCCTTGCCACCTTGAGCTGTCCCTTGTGTTTTTCATCTTAGTCATTCTGACAGGTGAAACATAGTATCTGAGAGTCATTTTGATTTGCATTTACTTTATGGCTAAAGATGTAACATTTCTTTAAGTGTTTCTTGGCCATTGAGATTCCTCTGTCGAAATCTCTCTATTTAGATATATGCCCGATTTTTTAAATTGAATTAGTAGGTTTGTTGATGTCCAGTTTCTTGAGTTCTTTATGTACTTTGGATATTAGCCCCATGTCAAATGTGAGGCTGGTAAAGAACTTTTGTCATTTTGTAAGGTGCCATTTGTCTTCAAAAGCCTTTCAATTTCATGACAGCCATTTATTAATTGTCAACCTTAGTTCCTGTGCTAAGGCCTTCTGTTCTAGAAGGTGTCACCTGTGCCAGTGTATTCAAGGCCATTCCCTATTTTCTTTTATATCAGGTTCATTGTATCTTGTTTTGCTTTTGTTTTTCATTTTTATTGATTATTTTACTTATGTACATTTCAAATATCATCCCCCTTCCATGTTTTTCCTCCACAAGCCCCCTTTCCCTTCCTCCCACCCCTGCATCTATGAGCTTGCTGCCCAGCACACCCACCCACTCATGCCTCAGCACCCTAGCATTCCCTACCCTGGGTCATCCAGCTTCCACAAGACCTAGAGGTTCCCCGCTCAGTGATTGCCACTTAGGCAATCCTCTGCTATATATCCAGCTGGAGCCCTGGGTCACCCACATGTGTACACTTCTGTTGGAGGTTTAGTCCCTGGAAGATTCAGGGGGTCTGGTTCATTGATATTGTTGTTCTTTCTATGGGGTTGCAGACCCTTCAGTTTCTATACTCCTTGCCCTAACTTCTCCACTGGAGTCCCTTAGCTCAGTCCAATGTTTGGATGCATACAACTGCATCTGTATTGGTCAGGCTATGGCAGAGCATCTCAGGGAACAGTTCTACCAGGTTCCTCTCAGTAAGCACTTCTTGGCATTAGCAATAGTGTCTGGGTTTGGTGTCTGCAGATGGGATAGATCCCTAAGGGAGGCAATCTCTGGCTGGCCTTGCCTTTGGTCTCTGCTCTGCTTTTTATCCATACATTTCCTTTTGACAGAAGAAACTCTGGATTAATATTTTTGAAGTGGATGGGTGGCCCCATCTCTCAACCAGGGGCCATGCTTACCCACTGGATATGGTTTCTACCAGTCTCTCTCCCTTTTGTTGGGTATTTCTGGTAATGTCTGCCCTGTTGGGTCCCTGGTATTGGAGATTCCCTGGTTCCTATCCCCAGATTCCCCCTTCCCCAATGCTATACACCTACTTTCAAATCCCTGATCCTCTGTAGTTATCCCCTATCAATTCCCATGTCTGAACTGCCCCCCTCTCCATCACCTTCTTCTCTCTATCCTAGATTCCTTTCTACTTCTACTTCTTGGATATAATTTTCTTCCCCCTTCTAAGTAGGACTGTAGCATCCACACTTTGATGTGATCTTCTTCCTTATTGGGTTTCATATTGTCTGTGCATTGTATCATGAGTGTTCAGAGCTTCTTTTTGGCTAATATCCACTTATCAGTGAGTATGTACCATGTGTGTTGTGTGTTTCCTTTTGACTTGGTTACCTCACTCAGGATCAAATTACTAGTTCCATCTATTTGCCTATGAATTTCATGAATTCGTTGTTTTTTAATAGCCGAGAAGTATGCCATTGTGGAAATGTACAACATTTTCAGTATCCATCCCTCTGTTGAAGGACATCTGGGTTGTTTCCAGCTTCTGGCTATTATAAAGAAGGCTGCTATGAACATTGTGAAGCATATGTCCTTATTATATGTTGGAGCTTCTTTTGGGTATATGCCCAGGAGTGGTATAGCTGGATCCTCAGGAAGAACTATTTTCAGTTTTCTGAGGAACGGCCAAACTGATTTCCAGAGTGGTTGTACCAGTTTGTAATCCCACCAGCAATGGAGGAGTGTTCACCTTTTTCCACAAACTTGCCAGAATCTTCTTGTCACCAGAATTTTTTTTTTATCTTAGCCAGTTTAACTGGTATGAGGTGGATTATCAGGGTTGTTTTGATTTGCATTTCCCTGATGCCTAAGGATGTTGAACATTTCTTTAGGTGCATCTTGGCCATTTGATGTTCCTCAGTTGAGAAATTTTTGTTTAGTTCTCTACCCCATTATTTTTAAAGATTTATTATTTTTCTATTCTTATAAATACACTGTAGCTGTCTTCAGACACACCAGCAGAGGGCATTGGACCCATTACAGATGGTTGTGAGCCACTAACCGCTGAGCCATCATCTCTCCAGCCCTTCTCTACCCCATTTTTAAAAAGGGTTATTTTGTTCTCTGGGATCTAACTTCTTGAGTTCTTTGTATATTTTGGATGTTAGTACTGTATTGGATTTAGGGTTGGTAAATATCTTGCTCTACTCTGTTAGTTGCCATTTTGCCCTATTGACAGTGTCCTTTGCCTTACATAAGCTTCTCAATTTTATTAGGTCCTGTTTGTTAATTCTTGATCTTAGAGCATAAATCATTGGTGTTTTGTTTAGGAAAATTTCCCCTGTGTTTGAGGTTTTTTTTTCCTACTTTCTTTTCTATTAGATTCATCATATCTGGTATGATGTGGAGGTCCTTGATCCACTTGGACTTGAGCTTTTATTCAAGGAGATAAAAATATGGTTCAATTAAAAAAAAGAATGGGTCAATTTACATTCTTCTCCATGCTGACTGCCAGCTGAACCAGCACAATTTGTTGAAAATGCTGTCTTTTTTCCACTGGATGATTTTGACTCCTTTGTCAAAGATCAAGTGTACGAAGATGTGTGGTTTCATTTCTGGGCCTTCATTTCTGTTCCATTGATCTACCTGTCTGTCTTTGTACCAATATCATGTGGTTTTTTAATCACTATTGCTCTGTGCTATAGCTTGAGATCAGTGACGGTGATTTCCCCAAAGGTTCTTTTATGGTTGAGAATGGTTTGTGATATCCTAGGTTATTTGTCATTCCAGATAAATTTGAGAATTGCTCTTTCTCAATCTGTGAAGAATTTCGTTGGAATTTTGATGTGGATTGCATTGAATCAATAGGTTTCTTTTGATAAGATGGCCATTTTACTATGCTAATTCTGGTGATCCATGAGCATGGGAGATCTTTCCATCTTCACAAGTCTTCTTCAATTTTTTTCTACAGAGACTTGAAGCTCTTGTCATAAAGATCTTTCACTTGCTTGGTTAGCATCATACCAAGATATTTCATAAAATTAGTAACAAGGCAGTTCAGTAAGGAAAAAGGAGTCCAGAAGCAAGCAACAGAGTCAGAGACAAACCCTGCCCCATTTATTAAGGGGGGCTACATGAAGATCAAGCTGCACAACTGTTACATATGTAAAGGGGGCTTAGATCTGTACCATACGTGATCTTTAGTTGGGAGCTCAATCTCTTTGAACACCTATAGGCCCAGTTAATCAATTCTGTAGATTTTCCTATGGTGTCCTTGACTCCTCTAGCTCCTTCAAACTTTCTTCTCCATCTTCCACAAAGGTTCCTTGAGATTTGCCTAATATTTGTCTGTGGAGTCTATGCATGTGTTTCAATCAGCTGCCAAGTGAAGCCTCTCAGAGGAAATTTATGCTAGGTTTTGGTCTTCAAGTATAGGAAAATATCATTAATAATGCCAGGGGTGGACTCTCTCTCATGGTGTGGGTCTCAAGTTGGGCAGGTCATTGGTTTGTCGCTCCCTCAATTTCTGCTCCATCTTTATTCCTAAAAATCTTGTAGGCAGGACAAATTGTAGGTTGAAGATTCTATGGGTCTGTTGGTATTCCTGTCTTTCCATTGGAGATCTTTCCTGCTTACAGAAAGTGGCCATTTAATGTTTAATATTCCCTATTGCTAAGAGTCTTAGTTATGGTCACTTTCATAGATTCCTGGGAGTTTCCATTGACCTAGGTTTCTAGATCAACACAGAGTAGCCCTCTTCCCCAGTTCCATCCTCCCCACAGCTGATCCCCCTATCTCACCCAGTTCCCTCCATCTGCTCACCCCAATGCTGGTTTTATTTCTTCTTCTCAATGGGGTTCAAGAATCCCAAGTTGGGCTCTCTTTGTTCCTTAGCTTCTTGGGTCTATAGATTGTAGCATAGTTATTCTGTAATTTATGGAGAATAGCCACTTATAAGTAAGTACATCCCATGTTTGTATTTCTGGGTCTGACTTATCTCACTCAGGGTGATCTTTTCTAGATTAGGATCTCTAAACTCAATAATTTCAAGACAAATAAGTTTATTTATCCATTTACCTAAATATTCACTGAAGAAGCAATATAGGCTCTTGCTATTCACCTAAATGAATATTGATTTTTTTGGCATCACCAAATTCTCCCCATTTTGCCTATTTATATTCATTCCATCTATCTGGGACATATTTTTCCAGAGTAAATTAAATTGACACTTTATATATAAAAATAAAATCTTTTACTTTCTCAGTAACGATGGCACAGAGCCAGATTAAAAACTTAATTAGGTGTCATATTGTAACATTACAAATACTCTTTTTTCCTAAATACCACTTAATGTTACTACATTCTAATATTTTAATGTAATTATAGGAAATGATTTTTTTAGGGTCTCTGCTTGGATTTAAGACCCTACCCAATAGATCATCATGTTGCTTTACTAGTCAACAACCTTAAGCTAAATAAACTATGGGTTTGAAGGATGTAAAATATTATTGCTCTAGTGAAGGAACATAGCAATAAAGTAACCTGTAGTGATATTCTGGTATATCCACAAATCAGTGTCTAGATCAACCCCCATCAAAGATTCTTCCTTTTGCAGTATATGGAAATTCACATAGAGACCCAGAACTAAATACTGTAAAAAGTGAGGTGCTTTAAAACAGTTAATCTTTTAATGGAATCTCTTTATCAAAGCCCTCTGTTCAGAGCTCAGGAAGCTATCGAGAAGTAGAGGCAGAGAGATTATAAGAGCTGGGTGAGATGGATGTCACAAAGGAGACAATGTCTTCCAGAAATGTAGAAAAATGACATGAGGAGAATATTCTCAGCTTGCCAGCTTCCAGGCAACCTAGTATCTTTGTCATTCTTAGCAGTCTGAGACCCAGGAAGCTTACTTTCTTAAGCAGAGAATCCTTGTGTTCTGCCAAGGTTCTACAAACCTGAAGAAGCAACCTCCCTGTCCATTTCCTCATGAGAAAGTAACATTGTTTTTAATTATTAGAAGCAACACAACTAAGAGTTGAATTGCTGGCAGATTCATCAGTCTGCAAGGAGGTTTGGGCCACTTAAAACCAAGATAAGCTATTTCTAGGTAAACCACACCTGGTATAAACTGGAAACTGTGGGAAAATCTTTATTCTGCAATTTTTATAATATATACTGAAACTTTTAATAAACTATGCATTGGTATGTTATCACTGTGCATCCCCTGTGTCCGATTAATGTTGCCCTCACTTGGGACCCCTCAATGCATTAGATGTTGACATAGAGACAATAGGATTGATGCATATATTAACTCACAGAAACTTTGGAAGCATTCACAGGTTCTGCACATGTTTAAGCCAGATGGGGTCCTAACACTGAGAAGGAGAGTGGGTACACATTTCCATCCATAACCAAAACGTTTTCTTCAATAAACAACAGCTTGCAAAGTAAACATCAATTTTCAATGGAAACTCACTGTATCATTAGTACACATAAGGGGAGTTCTAGGTCAATCACTAGATGGCCAACATAAAATAAACTCAATGGTATTTTGTTGACTATTTGTCATATATTGCTTTGTTATTTATTTTACTGGCCTTTTGAATGTGTAATATCATTTTTAAACTTTATTTTTGTATGGATTGTGTGTGTGTGTGTGTGTGTGTGTGTGTTTCTTGTGGTCTCTCTTTCTTATTGGCTTGTAGGAAGCTTGACCATTATAATATCATCAAATTTTCCATGACCACTGCCATGAATAAGATTGAAGAACACTGCACTTGTGTTCACTGTGAATTTCAAACCCAACAAGTATCAGATCAAACAGAATGTACAGAAACTCAGTGATGTCGATGTGGCCCAAGTCAATACCCTGATAGAGCCTGATAGAGAAAAAAAAGGTGTATATATTTTAGTTGTGTCATTATTATGATGGTATGGATGTTGCCAACCAAATTGAAATTATCTCAACTGAGTAATTGTGGTTAATTTTTCCACCATAAAAAGAAATGAAAGGGAGGAAGTAAACATGCAGTAAGATGGTTGAGGAGCTATGAAGAATCTGAGAGATGATAGTGTTGGAGAAACTGTGGTCAGAATATACTGCATTGTTGTACTGAGAATTTTAAAATGGTCTCAGTTTCTTCAAATCATTTAACTGTCTACTTTTTTAGTTTAGGAAACTGTAAGACACATTTTTACATGTTAATTTTCCTTTGTAAATTTTTTAAATTTAACTTTTTAAAGAGTTTTACATGACTACTGTATTTATATTATTACCACCCCTCTCTGTTTCACCTCCTCCTATGTCCTCTGCAATTCCTCTCATATGTACATACATTATGTATATATGTACATATATATATTCATATTGAATTATAATGTAATTTGCATTATAGATTGTAATAATATAATCACCCATCAATTATTGAGTACATATAGTTCATTGTCTATTGCATATGTTATATTATCATTACATATAGTACATTAGCTAGGGATCAGGTCATATTAAAATTTACCCAACCATGTTGACTGTTGTTCTCATTATGCAAGCACTGTAAAAGCAACAATAAATTTAAGGTTTTATGGATGCACCTTCCCAGCCATGTTTAGAAAATGCCATTGTGGCAGCAGTCATTCTGGTTCTCTGATAAATACAACATGTCTGCACTTCTGCAAATTTGCCTGAGTCTCAGGATTAGGAGTTGCCTTGTAGATGTGGTAACCTTGGACCCAACACACAGCCATTACTTATTTTTTTTTAACCAGTCGTGTATTTCTATTCTGATCTCTATAAACTATAAAAGAAGCTGTTCTGTGTGATATAAGAGCTACACTTTTACATGTGTATAAAATTAATCATTATTGGTTAGATATTTTATTGGTTTAGGATCATTCACTCAGAAATTAAGTCGACAAATGAAACCTCATCGAAAATAAAAGCTTATATACTAGAATTTACCCACAAAATTTAAGGAGTTTAACAAGTAGAAAGGTCAAATAAGGATGCTTCAATCAAGCTTAGAAGAGGGAAGAAAATAATCAAGAGAGGTAGAGGGAGGTACCTAGGTGGAAGAGGAGACAGTCAGGGGAAAAGGGGAACATTACTGGTAGGGGTGGGGGGAGGCAGGACAAATGTCCTGAGGGTCAGCAAAATGAATGCAAATATGCAACTTTAGGAAGTGGGTAGTTGGGAGATTATCTAGAAAGTATCAGAGATCTGGAAGGTAAGAGACTCTCAGGACTCAAAGGGAGGAGGGACCTTACATGAAAAACCCAAAGTGGATAAAGGAAGCTTGTAGAGTCAACCTCCAGTAGAAAGACCGGACACCAAGTTGAGGAATGGTATTGCCATCCCATAGTCAAAAATTCTGATCAAGAATTGTTCCTGTCTAAAGTAACTGCAAGGAACAAAAATGGAGAGGAGACTCATGGAAAGGTAGTCCAGTGACCAACCTAATTTGGGGTTCATCTCAAGGGGTGGTTCCAAGGCCTGGTTGTATTACTGATGTAGTAGCAAACTTACAGACAGGAGCCTAGCATGGCTGTCCTCCGAGAGGCCCAACAAGCAGCTGACTGAGACAGATGCAGATATTTATACCCAATCAGTGGACTGAACGTGGGGACCCCTGTGGTTGAATTAGGGAAAGGCTAGAAGAAGCTGAGGAGGAGGGTGAGTCCATAGGAATACCAGCAGTCTCAACTACCCTGGAAACCTGATATCTCTCAGTCACTGATCTACTAACCAGGCAGCATACAGCAGCTGGTAAGAGAGATCCCCCACCCCCTGATGACTCATATAAAGCAGAGGAATGCCCAGTCTTTTGTCAGTGGGAGAAGATGTGCTTAACCCTCTCTAGAGACTTGTGTCGCCAAGGAATGGAGCAGCATAGAACAGGAGACAGGGAGGAGGAGGAATGGGATGAGAAACAGTGGGAAGGGAACCAGGAGGGGACAACGACTGAACTGTAAAAAATAAAGGTAATAGTAATACTTTTTTTTAAAAAAAAAGGTGAGCCTGAGACAACTGTCAGTCCAACACCAGGGGTTCTTACAAAGAGCTAGCCTGGGACAGGCACAAATACAGTGCCAGGAAGGGTCAGACAGGCTCCCAGGATTTGATGCAAGTTAGTGACTGGAAGAATGTTACCTGGTAACACAGGCACTGGGCAAGAATGAGCCCAAGACAAATTACCCTCACAATAGGCAACTCTGGCAGGCCTGGTGAGAAGATAGTCCAAGCAGTCCACAAGACTAGGCCCATGGTGCTTAGAAAGGGATCTAGCCTGAGCTGAACCTAGTCTAGCACCACCCAGGTCTGGAGGGTTCAGAAGACACTATGTTGTATGAGTAGCAGAGAGTCCTCTTGAGACCACTCCTGAGATGTCCTCAGATACTCAAGAGACCCTGGGAACCACTAAGAAATGCTAGCAAATAGTTGAGAAATGGAAGAGAAACAGAAGGACGTGGGCACAATGAAGAAATGAAGAACTAGAGACTCAAAGGTGGTAAAGAACACCTTGATTTAAGTAGGTGGTTATATGACTTTGGTCTTGTCTTGAGTTGCCACAGGGAGCAATGTCAGAGTCTTTGGCCTTGCATCAGCAGGAGTGTCTTACCATCAAAGACAAGGCAGGTATCCCTGATTGTCTGCTACTGGAGACATGTTAATGTCTGAAGGCTGAAGCATCATGGAAAAACTAATCCTGGGGGCATGAAATGAGTGTCGATCCTTCCCTACAGCAATCCCAGTATTTGGTAGAACATGCCCTCAACATCTTCTGGGCAGTACAGTAGAGTTTACCCAGGATGTGAGGGTTTGTGCATGAGCCAGCCCTGAGGATTTGAGCATGAGAGAGTTGGCTCTTTCTCTTGCCTGCCTTCAGAAGTGTGGGCGAGAAAGATGTGTCATCCTGTATCCTTACCCCTTGCCACCTTGTATGTGAAGAGCTAGAAGTAGGGTCATATAATCAAGAGAACAAGCCCTGCCCACGACCTGCTGCAGCACTCAGGAAAGCAAGCCCTGCACCTTACCTAAGCAGTACAGAAAATAGATGTGGCCATTGCAGGTAATTTTGCACTATACACAGGTGACATCTTTCTCCCTATTCTTGTTTTTTAACACTCATGGTAGATGTGGGAGCTGGTCCTGGATTCTTAAGCATAGGGCAACTGGCAATGTCTTTCACAAGCTTCCACTTACTGTGGGCCCTCCACTTCACCTAGGCAGCAGGGTAGAGTTAACCCTGGTTGCAGGTTTTGTAGATGAGCTAGCTCCTAGGGCATGAGAGTGAGAAAGCCAGTGGACTGACCATCTCAGAAACTTCTCAGGCCCAGATCCAAAGCTTTGAATTGGTCCAGCCCAACATCCACCCCATTGATGAACTGCCAGACTGCATGAAGGGGCTTGTCCTATAGAGCCAAAACTACAGGATCATCATGACACATGACAACAACAGGATATCAGAAAGGAGTCCTAGTAAGACTCAGGTGTTTATAGAGTAGCAGAAGCCAGAGGGCTTGTTCCAAACCAATGAGTCATTGCAATGAAGATTTTCAAGAAAAGAAGTATGGATAAAGGGAATGCTGTGCAACACCTTGTGACATACTACAGCTTCCTCAATGAGACTTATTTTCTCTGTTGTCATGGGAATTGCTAGAATGGACAGTAGGTATGAGGGAAGGGAGAGTGTTGTATTGGGGTGCATGATGCAGAAAACATTTAAAAAAAGAATTGGAATCAATTCTTCCAAATCCAATTATTATATACAGCTTCCGTTCTTTGTATCTTAAAAGCAACATGGTGATTCTTTATAAAAATTGCATTCATATTTTGCATACAAGGTCAATGATTTAAATAACTAGAAGCAATGTTAAGAATAGAATGAGAACATGACATCCTAGGGGATTTCTTAGGAAACCATCAAAGCTGAATTCATTTTTTTTCAGTAGCCATGAGCATTGAGGATTTGCACACCTGGGATTACAGTGGCATTGCTATACCTAGTATAATTAAAAACCTTGAATATTGAGCACAAGATGCACAAAAATAGAAGTCTGTGATTCCTTTAGGTTTATTATGCCATCCATAAAGCAATAACCAATGCTTTTCCTACAAATAATCCTTCTTAATGGAAAGTCAGTTGACGTGTGGTGTATTATGGCTTTCACAAGAACACATTTATGATCAATGTTCAGGTGAGATGTTAATTATGAATTCTCTTTATTGTAACCACAAAGCTAAAATCCATTTGCAAGTGTATGGAATAGTAGCTAAATTTGATCAGGAGAATATCACCTTGGTTATCAGGGAAGAGTTTATCTACCACCATGTGGCCCATTATCTGCCCACCTTAGTCTTGTCCTGGTGCCTGTATATTCATCAGTGTCCAGCTGGCCTCTCTGTCTTTCTGTCCTGAGACCCTCTCTTTCATCACAAAAGTCCCACCTTAACTCTACAACCCAGCTATTGACCATTCAGCTGTTTACTTTATCAGTAAGAAGGGGATGGAGAAACACGTTATAATATATTAAGGCAGGAACTGTTTTATAGTAATGACAATACCAAAGTCCAGCTTATAATTATATCTTTGCTGGCACAGAAATCAGCACTTGAATAATATTTACACAGTGTAAAAAAGATTATCCCTACAAAGGATACTATACAACTTTTCACCAGTAACTGTTCTCAACCTGACACATGCTTATGTATAAATCTGTAGTACTGCTCATCAGTCTCCATTTGGCTGGTTCCCCGTTCTATGGAGGAACAGCATCAATTTTGTGCTCAACAAAACAATGTTTCTTTTAGAAAATGATGTTTGCTACTAATTCTTGCAAGTTGTGCTTTCATTATTTTTCACATATTGAGGAGGGGGTTTCATTAACGAATTGTTGCTAGGAATTCTTTAAGTAAGAGTCAGAGAATAGATGGATTAACAGAATAAATATATTTACTTATAAATCCAAAGTGTAGCATTCAAAGAACAAAGTTATAGAGTTAATGGTCCAAGCATCTTACCCTTGCAATTCCCTTTACTTTCAGAGTACTCAACAACATGGGAGGTGTGAACCAAACAACTATATCAGAATTCATTCTTCTGGGGCTTAGTGATGATCCAGCTCTGCAGCCTTTCATCTTTACCCTGTTCCTGTCCATATATCTGATCACCACCTTAGGAAATTTGTTCATCATTCTAGCTGTTAGCTTTGACTCCCAACTACACATGCCCATGTATTTCTTTCTCTCCAACCTGTCTTTTAATGACATCTGTATAATCACAACCACAATCCCAAAGATGCTGATGAACATCCAAACCCATGATCAGACCATCACATATAAAGGATGCCTCTCTCAGGTCTACCTCATTGTGAATTTTGGCAGCATAGAAAGTTGTTTACTTGCAGTGATGGCCTATGACCGCTATGTTGCTATCTGCCACCCTCTGAAGTACACAGTTATCATGAATCACTATTTTTGTGTGATGATGCTGCTCTTCTCTGTGTTCGTTAGCATTGCACATGCGTTGTTCCACATTTTAATGGTGTTGATACTGACTTTCTGCACAAAAACTGAAATCCCTCACTTCTTCTGTGAGCTGGCTCATATCATCAAACTTGCCTGTTCCGATAATTTTATCAACTATCTGCTGATATACACAGTGTCTGTCTTATTTTTTGGTGTTCATATTGTAGGGATCATTTTGTCTTATATTTACATTGTATCCTCAGTTTTAAGAATGTCATCATTGGGAGGAATGTATAAAGCCTTTTCAACATGTGGATCTCATTTGTCGGTTGTTTCTCTGTTTTATGGCACAGGTTTTGGGGTACACATAAGCTCTCCACTTACTGACTCTCCAAGGAAGACTGTAGTGGCTTCAGTGATGTACACTGTGGTTACTCAGATGCTGAACCCCTTCATCTGCAGCCTGAGGAACAAAGACATAAAGAAAGCCTTCAGAAAAATCATTAATAGGATACTACATATTTTATAATAAATCATCATTTATATCAAAGTTTTTAGAGTAAGGAAAACTTACATAATACTTTGTGATTCAAGGTATTTCATCTCTATCATTACCATTTTATATAACAAGTAAGAGGAATAATAATGATGCACATTCAAACTTGATTTGAAACCAGTCATTTCTGTATGCTTAACTCTGAAATTTAATATATGCTTTCCTAAAGAAAATTATCTGTTAGGTTCCCCAGAAGGGATGTTTAAACTGAGGCTCAAATTTTATATAAAAAATCATTTCGGCAAGGTCTCAGAAGTATATATGGGATAGACAGTATCTTTCATTAAAATTTGGTAGCATTGTCAGAATGATTTTCATAGTAATTTCCCAGTGAATTAAATTCTGGATATATGTATATATATATATATATAATCAAAAAGCAATGGCTCAAATCATTATTATAGTTTTAAAATTAAAACATAATTACATTACTTTAGTGATATAAAAGTATGATAATTTTCATATATATATATATAGGGATATATACATATATATGTATACATATCCTTAACTGTATAAATACAACTTACTCAGCCTAAATAATACTCCTTCTTCTGTATATAATTATATGGCTGATTTCCTGGTATTGGACAATAAATTGGATACTCCCATGCAGAAAACTATTTCCCACGGAGCATCACTTGTGAAATTGTCCCCTTCCATGTTAGCATTCCCTTTGTTATCATCCTTATTCAAGTCATGTTTAGGCAAGTCATGCTGATAAGATTTCATGGGTATTGTCACAACTTTCACATTTCTAGGAGACACATTTTCATAAAAATTCCTTTGTTCCTCTGGTTTTTACAAATTTTCTTCCCTATGTTCAACAATAATGTCTCAGTCTTAAGTGCAGATGCTGTGTTATAGATGTATTAATTGGGGATTGCCACGACACAGTCACTTCTCTGCATTTTGATCAGTTGATTTTCATTCTTTAAGGGTCCTCATATGCTGCAAAAAGAAGTTTTTTTCATGAAGAGGTGAGGGTTACATTTGTCTGTGGGTATAAGTATAAGTACTGAGAACCCAAATAACAATTATGTTTGTTTAGTAAATTGGTACTTGTTGGTTCCCTTCCAAAATCCATAACCTCACAACATTGGGTAGTTGGTTAGGTTTTCAGTACTAGGAAAGATTTCCCTCTTATTTAGTAGATCAATAAGCATTTTTCTGAAACAACCATCATACTTCTTATATTTTGTGTCATAATGCAATTATTTTGCTAATTAGATAGAAATGGTTCAAGATAATGTTGTAACACATGAACCTGTCCCTTGAAGTTGCTTTCATTTTTAAGGTTAAGAAATCTCAAATTAATACAGTGAAATACAGAATTACCTGACATTCTACAATAGTTGTTAGTGAGTATGTTGAAGAAAGAGTTCAATTTTATTTAATCCTTCGGTCAATACAATAACTCAACAGTTGACTCTTTTCCTGACTGTCAAGTAATTGTAGTAAAACTGTCACAACCTAACATCATGCCATAGATAAAACATTGGTGAGGTTTCCCGGTGCTATTGATATTTAACTTCTCTATCCCAAAGACATATCTATAGTGGATTGATTCTGGGCCTCAAGATGGCTTATTTGATTTCAGAAGAATGCTAACTTTTTAGAATAAAGCAACTTCCACAGATAAACATTTTCCCAGATATCTGTGTAGGTCCTAAATATTACTCTATATTGCCTTATAAGACAGGTAAAGAAGGAAACAAAATGTTATAAGAAGAATAATTATATTTATAAGTAAAATTTTTATATTGATGCAACCAGCATTAGCAAATCAACATGAATCACTTCTACTGTAAAATTGTATTGTTTAGGTAACACTATTTGGACCTAAATGTGAGAGACCCAATCTTTTGGGTTCAGACTCCATCTTTAGGAACCTGACCTAAAGTTGAACTCATACCAACTAACAGGCCATTATCAAGCACCAGTTTCCAGGCTACTCTCCCCAACAAGATTTGTGTCTAACAACCAGTTTCCTGTCTACTCCTCGCAACAAGATTTATGTCTGACAACCAGTTTCCAGAATATCCCCCCACCAACAAAACCTGCATCTAGCACCAGTTTCCAGGTTATTCCCCCAACAATTCTGTATCCCCAGGTTACAAAACTGTCCCTGATACTTCACTTCCTAACAATCATCAATCAGGAAAAAAGCAGAAGTTAAGTTAATGGTTTGGCTCTCAGCACCAGACAATTATGTTAAAGGCCATAATGCCCTCCTCCCCCAATTTGATGTGCACTAGGCTGGAAACCCCTTCTTGTTTATATAAAAGCTTGCCTGAATCTATGTTAAGGGCTGCCCCTTCCAGTTTTGCTGTGTCACAGACAGTGGTGTGGCCCAACCTCGAGGTTGAATAAAGAGAGCCTAACATGATTGCAACTGAATTGGCTCCTTGGTGACCTTTGGGGTTCATAGATGCTTCCTGGCCTGGCACAGCAATGCATTAAAAGTGCCCCCACTGAATATTCCTTGAAAATTGATATGATGATATGATTTTCATTTTTAAAAAATCATATTTTGACATTCCTTCCTACCTATCCTTGATTTTATAATCCCCCTTTTGCTTTACAGTTTGTTACAATTTATATATGCTCTTTCAGGTTGACTCAATGTCCTCCTATTTGCACTATTAAACCATTAAAAAACTGGTGATTCTCTTTTTTAAGTATCTAAGTGAGACAATCTGTCAATTTAAATGGTTATCCTGTACCTTTAATTCAGTATAGATTCATATTTTATTTGGTCACATTAAGGGAAGAAGAACTATTCTGATAGTGGTAAAGTTGAATCATTAACTTATGTTTTTGTTAGTACAGTTAATAAATATTTCTCTCAATGTATTGTGAGGGGATAAGAATTAACATTTATTTTGGCAGTAGGATTGTTAACTTTTTCCAAATTTGGTATTTCCAAAGCTTTTATGAGTAAAAGAGTACAGAAACCCCAAAGACATTCTTTGACTTGCAAATTATTATTCACATTCCTTTTTTCTTTTTTATTGGATATTTATTTATATTTCAAATGTTATTCCCTTTCCCGGTTTCCTGTCCATAAGCCCCGATTCCTTCCTCTTCCCCTTCTTCTATAAGAGTGTTCCCCTCCCCAACCACCTCCCATTACCGCCTCCCCTCCGACAATCCTTTACACTGGGGATCCAACCTTGGCAAAAACAAGGGCTTCTCCTTCCATTGGTGGACAGCAAGGCCATCCTCTGCTACATAGGCAGTTGTAGCCATGAGTCAGTCCATGTATATAGTCTTTGGGTAGTGGTTTAGTCCCTGGAAGCTCTGATTGGCTGGCATTGTTGTTCTTGTGGGGAGGCAAGTTTCTTCAGCTCTTTCAATTCTTTCTCTAATTCCTCCAACAGGAGCCTTGTTCTCAGTTCAGTGGTCTGCTGCTAGCATTCACCTCTTATTTGACATGTTCTGGCTGTGTCTTGCAGGAGACATCTATAACCAGTTCCTGTCAGCATGTACTTATGCACTTCTTAGCTTCATTAATCTTACCTAGTTTTGGTGGATATATATATATATATAAATCTGTAGATTTTCAAGTTTTGTTGAATATAGGCTTTTATAGTAAGATCTGGTGATTTTTTGAATTTCCTCTGAATCTGTAGTTATGTCTGCCTTTTCATTTCTGATTTTGTTAATTTGGACATACTCTCTGTGTTCTCTCGTTAGTCTGGCTAAGGGTTTATCTATCTTGTTGATTTTCTCAAAGAACCAACTTTTGGTTCTGTTGATTCTTTCTATGGTCCTTTTTGTTTTACTTGGTTGATTTCAGCTCTGAGTTTGAATATTTCCTGCCTTCTACTCCTCTTGGGTGTATTTGCTTCTTTTTGTTCTAGAGCTTTTAGGTGTGCTGTCAAGCTGCTGACATATGCTCTTTCCTGTTTCTTTCTGCAGGCACTCAGCGCTATGAGTTTTCCTCTTAGCACAGCTTTCATTGTGTCCCATAAGTTTGGGTATGTTGTACCTTCATTTTCATTAATTTCTAAAATGTTTTTAATTTCTTTCTTTATTTCTTCATTCACCAGGTTATCATTGAGTAGAGCATTGTTCAATTTCCACGTATATGTGGGCATTCTTCCCTTATTGTTATTGAAGACCAGTTTAGGCCGTGGTGGTCTGAGAGCACACATGGGATTATTTCTATCTTTCTGTACCTGTTGAGGCCTTTTTTTGACCAATTATATGGTCAATTTTGGAGAAAAAGTACCATGAGGAGCTGAGAAGAAGGTATATCCTTTTGCTTTAGGATAGAATGTTCTATAAATATCTGTTAAGTCCATTTGGCTCATGACTTCTCTTAGTCTGTCTACGTCTCTGTTTAATTTCTGTTTCCATGATCTGTCCATTGATGAGAGTGGGGTTTTGAAATCTCCTACTATTATTGTATGAGGTGCAATGTGTGTTTTGAGCTTTAGTAAGGTTTCTTTTACATATGTAGGTGCCCTTGTATTTGGGGCATAGATATTTAGGATTGACAGTTCATCTTGGTGGATTTTTCCTTTGATGAATATGAAGTGACCTTCCTTATCTTTTTTGATGACTTTTAGTTGAAAATTGATTTTATTTGATATTAGAATGGCTACTCCAGCTTGCTTCTTCTGACCATTTGCTTGGAAAATTGTTTTCCAGCCTTTCACTCTGAGGTAGTGTCTGTCTTTGTCTCTGAGGTGTGTTTCCTGTAGGCAGCAGAATGCAGGGTCCTCGTTGCATATCCAGTTTGTTAATCTATGTCTTTTTATTGGGGAGTTGAGGCCATTGATGTTGAGAGATATTAAGGAATAGTGATTATTGCTTTCTGTTATATTCATATTTGGATGTGAGGTTATGTTTGTGTGCTTTTCTTCTCTTTGTTTTGTTGCCAAGACGATTAGTTTCTTGCTTCTCCTAGGGTATAGCTTGCCTCCTTATGTTGGGCTTTACCATTTATTATCCTTTGTAGTGCTGGATTTGTAGAAAGATATTGTGTAAATTTGGTTTGTCATGGAATATCTTGGTTTCTCCATCTATATTAATTGGAGAGTTTTGCAGGATACAGTAACCTGGGCTGGCATTTGTGTTCTCTTAGGGTCTGTATGACATCAGTCCAGGATCTTCTGGCCTTCATAGTTTCTGGCGAAAAGTCTGGTGTGATTCTGATAGGTCTGCCAATCAAAGTAAATCTTAAATCTAAAAAGTTGCTTATATAAAATGTTCAGGAAATCTGGCAACATATGAAAATATCAAATGTAGTAATGATAAGAATAATAGACAGTGGGAAAACCATCAACGTAATCCATTATATAAACAAACTGAAAGATAAAATCCACATGAGCATTTCATTAGATGCTGAGAAAGCATTTGACAAAATACAACACCCCTTCATGATAAAAGTCCTGGAAAGAATAGGAATTCAAGGCCCATACCTAAACATAGTAAAAGCCATATACAGCAAACCAGTAGCTAACATTAAAGTAAATGGAGAGAAACTTGAAGCAATCCCACTAAAATCAAGGACTAGACAAGGTTGCACACTCTCTCCCTACTTATTTAATATAGTTCTTGAAGTTCTAGCCACAACAATCAGACAACAAAAGGAGATCAAAGGGATACACATTGGAAAAGAAGTCAAAATACCACCTTTTGCAGATGATATGATAGTATATTTAAGTGTTCCCAAAAGTTCCACCAGAGAACTACTAAACCCGTTAAACACCTTCAGCAAAGTGGCTGTGTATAAAATTAACTTAAACAAGTCAGTAGCCTTCCTCTACACAAAAAAGAAACAAGCTGAGAAAGAAATTAGGGAAACGACAACCTTCATAATAGTATAACCTTCATAATAATATAACATACCTCGGTGTGACTTTAATCAATCAAGTGAAAGATATCTATGATATGAACTTCAAGCCTCTGAAGAAAGAAATTGAAGAAGATCTCAGACGATGGAAAGATCTCCCATGCTCATGGATTGGCAGGGTTAATATAATAAAAATGGCTATTTTACCAAAAGCGATCTACAGATTCAGTACAATCCCCATAAAAATACCAATCCAATTCTTCAGAGAGTTAGACAGAACAATTTGCAAATTCATCTGGAATAACAAAAAACCCAGGATAGCTAAAACTATCCTCAACAATAAAAGGACTTCCGGGGGGAATCACTATCCCTGAACTCAAGCAGTATTACAGAGCAAACATGATAAAAATTGCATGGTATTGGTACAGAGACAGACAGACAGAACAGTGGAATAGAATTGAAGACCCAGAAATGAACCCATCCTTGGTCACTTGATTTTTGATAAAGGAACCAATACCATCCAAGGGAAAAAGAATGGTACTGGTTCAACTGGAGGTTAGCATGTAGAAGAATGCAGATCGATCCATGCTTATCACCCTGTACAAAGCTTAAGTCCAAGTGGATCAAGGACCTCCATACCAAACCAGATATTCTCAAACTAATAGAAGTAAAAGTGGGGAAGCATCTCAAACACATGAGCACTGGAGAAAATTTCCTGAACAAAACACCAATGGCTTATGCTCTAAGATCAAGAATCAACAAATCGGATCTCATAAAACTGCAAACCTTCTGTAAGGCAAAGTACACGGTTGTTAGGACAAAACAGTAACCAACAGATTGGGAAAAGATCTTTACCAATCCTACAACAGATAGAGGGCTTATATCCAAAATATACAAAGAACTGAAGAAGTTAGACAGCAGGGAGACAAATAACCCTATTAAAAAATGGGGTTCAGAGCTAAACAGAGAATTCACAGCTGAGGAATGCCGAATGGCTGAGGAACACCTAAAGAAATGTTTAACATCTTTAGTCATAAGGGAAATGCAAATCAAAACAACCCTGAAATTTCACCTCACACCAGTGAGAATGGCTAAGATCAAAAACTCAGGTGACAGCAAATGCTGGCGAGGATTTGGAGAAAGAGGAACAGTCCTTCATTGTTGGTTGGATTGCAGACTGGTACAACCATTCTGGAAATCAGTCTGGAGATTCCTCAGAAAATTGGACATTGAACTACATTAGGACCCAGCTATAACTCTCTTGTGCATATACCCAAAAGATGCCCCAACATATAACAAAGGCACATGCTCCCCTATGTTCATAGTGGCCTTATATGTAATAGCCAGAAGCTGGAAAGAACCCAGATGCCCTTCAACAGAGGAACTGATACAGGATATGTGGCACATCTAAACAATGGAATATTACTCAGCTGTCAAAAATGATGACTTTATGAAATTCATAGCCAAATGGATGGAACTGGAAAATATCTTCCTGAGTGAGGTTACCCAATCACAGAAAAACACATTTGGTATGCACTCATTGATAATGGATATTAGTCCAAATGCTTGAATTACCCTAGATGCACAGAACACATGAAAGTCAAGAAGGATGACCAAAATGTGAATGCTTCAATCCTTCTTTAAAAGGGCAACAAGAATGCCCTTGGGAGGCAATAGGGTGGCAATGTTTAGAATAGAGGGAGAAGGAACACCCATTCAGAGCCTGCCCCACATGTGGCCCATACATATACAGCCACCAAACGAGATAAGATGGATAAAGCAAAGAAGTGCAGGCTGACAGAAACTGGATGTAGATCTGTCTTGAGAGACACAGCCAGAATTCAGCAAATACATAGGTGAATGCCAGCAGCAAACCACTGAAATGAGAACGGGACCCCCGTTGAAGGAAACCGAGAAAGGACTGGAAGCGCTTGAAGGTCCTCGAGACACCATATGAACAACAATGCCAGCTAACCAGAGCTTCCAGGGACTAAGCTACTACCCAAAGACTATACATGGACTGATCCTGGGTTTCAACCTCATAGGTAGCAATGAATAGCCTAGTAAGGGCACCAGTGGAAGGGGAAGCCCTTGGTCCTGCTAAGACTGAATCCCCAGTGAACGTGATTGCTGGGGAAGGTGATATTGGGGGGAGGATGGGAGGGAAACCCATATAGAATGTGAGGGCAAGGGTTAGAGTGTTGTTGGCCTGGAAAATGGGAAAGGGAATAACAATAGAAATGTAAAGAAGAAATACTCAAGTTAATAAAGATAAAAAAAAGAATAAAAGACAGAAAATTTCCAGCTCCAAGGCACATATCACATCACAGAAGAAAAATTCCCCAACCTAAAGTAAATGATGCATTTAACCACAGAAGAAGCTTACTGAACACCAATTAAAATGGACCAGAAAAGAAAATCTGCCTGCAACATTTAATCAAACCACTAAATGTAGAGTTCAAAAAAGTGGTGACAGAAAGATAATATAATTTGTTTAAGATAAAATTTAAACAATATTTATCCATAAATCAAGCCTTATAGGAGATAATTGTAGGAAAACTCCAATCCAAAGTGGTTAACTACACCCAAGAAAACACAGGGCATGAATAATCCCACACTAGCAAAATCCAAAGAAAGAAAACTCACACACACACACACACACACACACACACACACACACACACACACACACACACACACACACAGAGTCAACATCAAAATACCAGTAGTTAGGAATTAACAACCATTGGTCATTAATCTCTCAAATTGAATAAACTCTATTCTTCTATAAAATGACACAAGCTAACAGGATCAATATGCTAACATGATTTGTCATTCTGCTGCATTCAGGAAATAAACATTAGACATAAACCTCAGAGTAAAGGGCTTGGAAAAGATTTTCCAAGTATCAAGAGATGGAATCCAATATAGGGAACAGAAACTGAGAGACTCGGCATTCCACCTATTAGGGGAACCACAGGAACATCAAGCTGTACAATTCCTACAGATGAGTAGGGGAATCTATTTCAGCTCCTATGCACATCCTGGTAGGTTGTACAGGCTCTAATAGCCCCTCTGGTGTCAAAACCTGTTTGTTTTCTTGTGCTGTACTTGATGCCTTCGACATGATCACTTCTGTCCCTGACTCTTACACAAGATGCCCTGAGCTCCACCTCAATATTTGTCTGTGGGTCTTTGGATCTGCCCTCATCAGCTACTAGATAAAGCCTCTCAGGAGACAGTTTCATGTTTGCAAACATACGAGGATATCATTAATAGTGTTAGGAGTTAGCTCTCTCACATGGGATGGGTCTCAAACTGGGACTGTTCTCTTGATATCTGTTTCATCTTTATCCATGCACATTTTGTGGGAAAGATAAATTTTGGATTGAAGATTTCATGGGTAGATATATAGTCTCTCCTTCCTCCTCTGGAAATTATGTCTAGCTACAGGAAGTGGTCATTTCAGTCTCTATATCCTCCTCTAGGATCACCACCAAACATTCCCCATATCCTCTCCTTTCCAGTACTCATTAGGCACCAGAGATGCTCTTCTTCCTCTGATGATTTCCCCTCTCCATTGCCTTCGTCTCCTTTCATACATAATTCCCTGTCTCCATCCACTTCTGATAACAATTTCTTTTTCTATTGAGTAAGATTAATGCATCCAGTCTTAGTACCCCTTTATTATCTATTTTCTTTTCTTTTGTGGGTTGTAAGATGTGTGGGTTATCCTGTACTTCATGGCTAATGTCCAATTATAAGTGAATATACCCCATACATGTCTTTCTGACTCTATGTTTCCTTATTAAGGAGGATATTCTCAAATTCCACTCACTTCCTGCAAAATTTATGATGTGTTGGTTTTTAATAACTGAATAGGATTCTATTGTGTAGATGTACCAAATTTTCTCTATCCATTATTTATCTCAGCAACATTTAGGTTGTTTCCAGTTTCTGATTATTACAAAAAAAAGCTGCTATGAATATATTTGGTGAAGTGTCCTGTAGTATAGCAGTGCATATTTTGGGTATATGCCCAGGAAGAGGTGAGTCTTGTTGTAGAACTATTCTCAGTTTTCTGGGTAACTGCCAAATTGATTTCCAAAATGATTGTATAAGTTTGTACTCCTAACGACAATAAAGGAGTGTTCCCCTTGATTATATCCTATGGGTTTTGAAATGTAACCTTGGTATCCAGTAGAGCAGGAGACTTCAGCTGGAGTGTTGGGCCTGTTGTTCCTAGTATCAGCATGACTGTTGCTAGAACAGACACCTTTTGCCAATGTTGTAGGCTGAAATATAGAGCTGAATACTGCTGTTGACATCAGGGCAGGCTTGAAGGAATGTTAATAGGTAGAAGGGTGTCTTACCTGGGGTTCCTAGGACTTACATGGCCTCCTCTAGAGCAAGAGAGGCTTCTGCAGGTCTAGCTGGAACTTGACGTACACTGACTCCCATTTTTCTGAAGAAATCCATTGGTGACATTTATAATAGCTGTACAAGTTTTCATTTTGTCCAACAACTGATGATTTTGACCTGTGTTCCACATCGTTATGGGCATAAACTGTCATTTGTCTTATTGACACTGACCTTTTTTTTGGGGGGAGTGGGGATATTCTTTCCAAAATGTTTTCCTCTCAATGTTAGATTAAAACATTTGCTCATTAAAAAATTAAAAAAAATAGACAAATATTTCTCATGAATATAGATGAAAAATTCTTAATATGCCTTAAGAGGAGTGGAGCTACTTGGTATAATTTGATATGTAATGAATGGTTGATATCTATGGTAGGCTTGCCCTTTTCTGAGGAGAAATAGAAGAGAGTGGATGGCAGGAAACCACTGAACTGAGAATAGGATCCCCGTTGAAGGAATCAGAGAAAGAACTGGAAGAGCTTGAAGGGGATTGAGACCCCTTATGAACAACAATGCCAAGCAATCAGAGCTTCCAGGGACTAAGCCACTACCTAAAGACTATACATGGACTGACCCTGGACTCTGACCTCATAGGTAGCAATGAATATCCTAGTAAGATCACCAGTGGAAGGGGAAGCCCTTGATCCTGCTAAGACTGAACCCCCAGTGAATGTGATTGTTGGGGGGAGGGCAGCAATGGGGGGAGGATGGGGAGGGGAACACCCATAAAGAAGCAGAGGGGGAGGGATTAGGGGGATGTTTGCCCGGAAACCGGGAAAGGGAATAACACTCGAAATGTGAATAAGAAATACTCAAGTTAATAAAAAAAAAAAAAAGAAGAGAGTGGATGGGGATAGAAAGAGGAAGTGTCTAGATATAGGGAGCGGAGAAGAAAAGAGAAACTGTTTTCAACATGTGAAAAAAATATAAAGATTAATAAAGACAAATAAATGAATATAAAAATTAATTTAATAGTTACAAACCAAATTCAAGAATAAAGAAAAGATACTTCATAATGACCAAGTTGCCTTCATCCAGTGACCAAGCAGTGTTTCAACATGGGTAAATAAATAAACAATCTATTACATACATAGACTGAAATGCAAACCATCCAATTTTTTTTATTAGATACAAAGAATCTTTTGTCCAAAATCCAGTACCCCTTCATGATAAAGTCTTAGAAAGACTAGAGATAGATAGACTTCAATATAATAAAGAGAAATTGCAATAAATGCAGATGCAACATAAAGATAAATAAGGAGAAATTCAAAACATTTTCATTAAAATCAGAAACAAGAAAAGGATTTTCACTCTTTCAATATCTACTCAATATTATTTTTCAATTGTTAACTAGAACAATAAGATAAGTGAAGGAGAACAAGGGGATACAAACAAGAAAGGAAGAAGTCAAAATATCTTTATTTTCAAGCAGTATGATTTTATATAAAAAAAACAAGTAACACCTATAGATGACACTTTGAACAAATTAGTAGTATAAAGAAAATTAAAACATATGCTCAATTTGTCAGAACATATAACAAAATTGGAATGACACACAGATTACTGTGGGCTGTACACAAGGATTACATGCAAATTTGTGAAGCATACCATATTTTTAATGGATGATTTTCTAGACAGATATCATGTACCAAAGTTAAATCAGGTTCAGATAGAGCAACTAAACAGTCCCACAATGCCTAAAGATAAAGAAGCAGTCATTAAATCTCTCCCAGTCAAAAATTTTCCAGGATCAGATGGTTTTAGTGCAGAATTCTATCAGACTTTCAAAGAAGACCTAATACCAGTACTCTTCAAAGTATTCCAAAAAATAAAACCAGAAGGAATACTAATTTGTTCTATGAAGCTACAGTTATGCTGATGCACAAGTCACACAAAGACCCAACAAAGAAAGAGAACTTCAGACCAATTTCACTTATGAATATTGATGCAAAAATAATAAATAAAATTTTCATAAACCAATTCCAATAACACATCAAAATGATCATTCACAGCTATCAAATAGACCTCATCCCACTAATGCAGAAATGGTTCAATATATGGAAATTCACCAATGTAATCCACTATATAAACAAACTCAAAGGGAAAAAACATGATCATCTCATTAGATACTGAAAAAACTTTGATAAAATGCAACAACATTTCATGATAAAAGTCATGAAAGATCAGAAATTCAAGGCCCATATCTAAACATGATAAGAGCAATATACAACAAACCAATAGCCAGCCTCAAATTAAAAGGACAGAAACTTCAATTAATCCTGCTAAACTGTTGGGCCCTACCTTGGTGTTTCCCTTCCCCCTCACTGAGCCTTTTAGCCTGCTATAGCAAGAAATTGTTTACACCCATGGGAGCTGCTCTTAGCCCCTAATTTGGGGCTGGGGTTTTTCATGGCACCCTTCCTCCCCACCAAGCCTTCCTGCTTGTTGTTTATGCCCCTGATTGGGCTGGAAGTTTCACCACACAGACTTTTCCTGTTTTCCTGTTTGGGTATTTTCACCTGCCTTGTTGTTTTTCCATGGCTTTTGCCTCGAGTATGTAAGGAGATCTCAGTAAAGCCTTGGTGGCACTCGCTGAAAATGGGTGACCCATGTACGTGTTTTCTTTCCATCCCGCAGACCTACGCCCAATATTCACACACTGGTGGCATAGGCGCCGACATCTGGAGGTTCCACCCAGATCGGGAAAGAGAGGACAAACTGATGGGATTGTTCCAAAAGCCGGCCAGCAAGGAAGCGGAATGTATTGGGGACAAGCAGCGACCACGGGGCAAAACTGGAAACCTACGCCCGATACTCACACACTGGTGGTGCAGGCTCGGTCACTAAATCAGGGACAAGACAAGGCTCCCCACTTTCTCCCTACCTATTCAATATAGTACTTTAAGTTCTAGTCAGAGTAATTAGGGAACAAAAAGAGATCAATGAGATACAAATTAGGAAGAAGAAATTCAAAGTATTGCTATTTGCAGATGATATGATAGTATACATAAGTGACCACAAAAATCCACCAGAGATCTCCTACACCTGATAAACAACTTCAGTAAAGTGGATGGATATAACATTAACTCAATCAAATCAGTAACTTTCTTCTATTCAAAGAATAAACAGGCTGAGAAAGAAATTAAGGAAACTACACCCTTAACAACAATCACAAAATATTATAAAATATCTTGCTGTGACTATTGCCAAGCTAGTGAAATATCTATATAACAAGAACTTCAAGTCTCTGAAAAGAGAACTCGAAGGGGACCTCAGAAGTTGAAAAGATCTTCTAAGCTCTTGGATCAGTACGATTAATATAATAAAGTTTCCATCTTATCAAAAGCAATCTACAGATTCAATGCAATCTCTATCAAGATATCAAATCTATTTTTCACAGAGATAGAAAGAGCAATTCTCAAATGCATCTGGAATAATAAAAAACCCATTATAGCAAAAACCATTCTCAACAATAAAAGAACCTATGGGGGAATGACCATCCTTGACCTCACGCTATACTACAGAGCAAGAGCGATAAAAATGCATGGTGTTTGTACAGAGATAGGCAGGTAGATCAATGAATAGAATTGAAAACCCAGAGTTAAGCTCACACGCATATGGTTACTTGATCTTTGACAAAGAATCCAAAACATTCCAGTGGAAAAAACACAGCATTTTCAACAAATCATGCTGGTTCAACTGGCCATCTACACATAGAAGAATTAAAGTTGAAATTTTCTTTCTTTTTTTTTTTTTTTTTTAGAGTTGGGGACCGAACCCAGGGCCTTGCGCTTACTAGGCAAGCGTTCTATCACTGAGCTAAATCCCCAACCCCTGAAATATTCTTATCTCCTGGTACAAAGTTCAAGTCCAAGTGGACCAAGGATCTTCACATAACATCAGTTACACTGAATCTAATAGAACAGAAAGTGAGAAATAACTTAATATACATTACCACAGAGGAAAATTTCCTGAAAAGAACACTAATGGCTTATGTTCTAAGATCAAGAATTGACAAATGGGACCTCACAAAATTTCACAGCTTCTGTAAGTCAAAGCATACTGTCAATCGGATGAAATGGCAACCCACAAAATGGGAAATGATCTTTACCAACCCTATATCACATAGAGGGCTAATAGAGAATATACAAAGAACTCAAGAAGTTAGACTGCAGAGAACCAAATTAATGCAATTTAAAAACAGGGTACACAGCTAGATAAAGAATTCTGAATGAGCAATATTGAATGACATGAATCTTGAAAGACAGAGAAGTACTTAAAGTAATGTCCAACATTTTGGTTATCAGAAAACTGCAAATCAAAATGACCCTGAGATTCACCTTACACCAGTCAGAATGACTAATATCAATAACTCAGGTGACAGCAGATTCTGGTGAAGATGTGGAGAAAGAGAAACACTCCTCTATTTTTGGTGGGATTGCAAGCTGGTACAGTCATTCTGCATATTAATTTTTTGGTACCTCAGAATATTGGAAATAGTTTTACCTAAGGACCCAGTTCTACCATTCCTGGGCATATACCTAAAAGATTCTCAAACATATAGCACTGACATATGCTTCACTATGTTTGTAGCAGCTCATAGAGTTTGGAAATAATGCAGATGTCCCTCAATGGAATAATGGATACAGAAAATATGGTACATTTACACTATGAAATCCTACTCACCAACTAAAAACAATAACTTCATGAAATTCTTAGGCCAATTAATTGAATTTGAAAATATCATCCTGAGTGAAGTAACCCATAATAACACACATGGTATGTCCTTACTGATAAGCAGATATTAGCCCCCCACCCCAAAGTTCAGAATACACACAATAAAACTCACAAACCAATGTAAACTCAAGAAGAAGGAAGACCAAAGTGTGGATACTTGAGTACTACTCAGAACTGGCATGAAAATAATTATGGGACACCAAGAGAGGGAGGGAGGAAGGGAAGGAAAAGGGGGAGGAAAAAGCAGGGCAGGATAACTTGCAAAGAAGGGGGGGAGAAGGAGGGCCTGTGGGCAGCACCCCACGAGCGAACTTGAGCCTCGGGTCCACAGGTAAGACCAACTTTTCTGATGCAAGAAAGCGGCCTGGTGATCTCGGGACACACGGAGGCAGAATTCCTCTAGGACCGGGCACGTCCTGTGTTTACTGGAAGTCCCACACCCTCGGATCCCGGCCTGCAGCAGCTCTCTGCTCCCAGAACCCGTGGGAGAGAGACCTCACCGCCTGGTCAGGTGGGCACTCCTGAGGCTGCAGAGCAGAAGAGACCACCATCACTGCCCACCCCTGCCCACATCCCTGGCCCAAGAGGAAACTGTATAAGGCCTCTGGGCTCCTGTGGGAGAGGGCCCAGGAGTGGCAGGACCCCTGCCTGAGACACCGCTGGAACCTGAAGGAAACAGACCGGATAAACAGTTCTCTGCACCCAAATCCTGTGGGAGGGAGAGCTAAACCTTCAGAGAGGCAGACACGCCTGGGAAACCAGAAGAGACTGCTCTCTGCACACACATCTCGGATGCCAGAGGAAAACACCGGAGGCCATCTGGAACCCTGGTGCATGGAGGCTCCCAGGAAGGGGCGGCACAGATCTTCCTGGTTGCTGCCACCACGGAGAGCCCGTGGGCAGCACCCCGCGAGCGAACTTGAGCCTCGGGACCACAGGTAAGACCAACTTTTCTGATGCAAGTGACCTGCCTGGTGAACTCAAGACACAGGCCCACAGGAACAGCTGAAGACCTCTAGAGGGGAAAAACTACACACATGAAAGCAGAACACTCTGTCCCCATAACTGGCTGAAAGAAAACAGTAAAACAGGTCTACAGCTCTCCTAACACACAGGCTTATAGGACAGTCTAGCCACTGTCAGAAATAGCAGAACAAAGTAACACTAGAGATAATCTGATGGCGAGAGGCAAGCGCAGGAACCCAAGCAACAGAAACCAAGACTACATGGCACCATCGGAGCCCAATTCTCTCATCAAAAGGAACATGCAATATCCAAACACACCAGAAAAGCAAGATCTAGTTTCAAAATCATATTTGATCATGATGCTGGAGGACTTCAAGAAAGACGTGAAGAACTCCCTTAGAGAAACACAGGAAAACATTAATAAACAAGTAGAAGCCTACAGAGAGGAATCGCAAAAATGCCAAAAGAATTCCAGGAAAACATAAATAAACAAGTAGAAGCCCATAGAGAGGAGACACAAAAATCCCTGAAAGAAATCCAGGAAAACACAATCAAACAGTTGAAGGAATTAAAAATGGAAATAGAAGCAATCAAGAAAGAACACATGGAAACAACCCTGGATATAGAAAACCAAAAGAAGAGACAAGGAGCTATAGATACAAGCTTCACCAACAGAATACAAGAGATGGAAGAGAGAATCTCAGGAGCAGAAGATTCCATAGAAATCATTGACTCAACTGTCAAAGATAATGTAAAGTGGAAAAAGCTACTGGTCCAAAACATACAGGAAATACAGGACTCAATGAGAAGATCAAACCTAAGGATAATAGGTATAGAAGAGAGTGAAGACTCCCAGCTCAAAGGACCAGTAAATATCTTCAACAAAATCATAGAAGAAAACTTCCCTAACCTAAAAAAAGAGATACCTATAGGCATACAAGAAGCCTACAGAACTCCAAATAGATTGGAACAGAAAAGAAACACCTCCCGTCACATAATAGTCAAAACACCAAATGTACAAAATAAAGAAAGAATATTAAAAGCAGTAAGGGAAAAAGGTCGAGTAACATATAAAGGCAGACCTATCAGAATCACACCAGACTTTTCGCCAGAAACTATGAAGGCCAGAAGATCCTGGACTGATGTCATACAGACCCTAAGAGAACACAAATGCCAGCCCAGGCTACTGTATCCTGCAAAACTCTCAATTAACACAGATGGAGAAACCAAGATATTCCATGACAAAACCAAATTTACACAATATCTTTCTACAAATCCAGCACTACAAAGGATAATAAATGGTAAAGCCCAACATAAGGAGGCAAGCTATACCCTAGAAGAGGCAAGAAACTAATCGTCTTGGCAACAAAACAAAGAGAAGAAAAGCACACAAACATAACCTCACATCCAAATATGAATATAACAGGAAGCAATAATCACTATTCCTTAATATCTCTCAACATCAATGGCCTCAACTCCCCAATAAAAAGACATAGATTAACAAACTGGATATGCAACGAGGACCCTGCATTCTGCTGCCTACAGGAAACACACCTCAGAGACAAAGACAGACACTACCTCAGAGTGAAAGGCTGGGAAACAACTTTCCAAGCAAATGGTTGGAAGAAGCAAGCTGGAGTAGCCATTCTAATATCAAATAAAATCAGTTTTCAACTAAAAGTCATCAAAAAAGATAAGGAAGGACACTTCATATTCATCAAAGAAAAATCCACCAAGATGAACTCTCAATCCTAAATATCTATGCCCCAATTACAAGGGCACCTACATACGTAAAAGAAACCTTACTAAAGCTCAAAGCACACATTGCACCGCACACAATAATAGTAGGAGATTTCAACACCCCACTCTCATCAATGGACAGATCATGGAAACAGAAATTAAACAGAGACGTAGACAGACTAAGAGAAGTCATGAGCCAAATGGACTTAACGGATATTTATAGAACGTTCTACCCTAAAGCAAAAGGATATACCTTCTTCTCAGCTCCTCATGGTACTTTCTCCAAAATTGACCATATAATTGGTCAAAAAACGGGCCTCAACAGGTACAGAAAGATAGAAATAATCCCATGCGTGCTATCGGACCACCACGGCCTAAAGCTGGTCTTCAATAACAATAAGGGAAGAATGCTCACATATACGTGGAAATTGAACAATGCTCTACTCAATGATAACCTGGTCAAGGAAGAAATAAAGAAAGAAATTAAAAACTTTTTAGAATTTAATTAAAATGAAGGTACAACATACCCAAACTTATGGGACACAATGAAAGCTGTGCTAAGAGGAAAACTCATAGCACTGAGTGCCTGCAGAAAGAAACAGGAAAGAGCATATGTCAGCAGCTTGACAGCACACCTAAAATCTCTAGAACAAAAAGAAGCAAATACACCCAGGAGGAGTAGAAGGCAGGAAATAATCAAACTCAGAGCCGAAATCAACCAAGTAGAAACAAAAAGGACCATAGAAAGAATCAACAGAACCAAAAGTTGGTTCTTTGAGAAAATCAACAAGATAGATAAACCCTTAGCCAGACTAATGAGAGGACACAGAGAGTGTGTCCAAATTAACAAAATCAGAAATGAAAAGGGAGACATAACTACAGATTCAGAGGAAATTCAAAAAATCATCAGATCTTACTGTAAAAGCCTATATTCAACAAAACTTGAAAATCTACAGGAAATGGACAATTTCCTAGACAGATACGAGGTACCGAAGTTCAATCAGGAACAGATAAACCAGTTAAACAACCCCATAACTCCTAAGGAAAAGAAGCAGTCATTAAAGGTATCCCAACCAAAAAAAGCCCAGGTCCAGATGGGTTTAGTGCAGAATTCTATCAGACCTTCATAAAAGACCTCATACCAATATTATCCAAACTATTCCACAAAATTGAAACAGATGGAGCACTACCGAATTCCTTCTATGAAGCCACAATTACTCTTATACCTAAACCACACAAAGACCCAACAAAGAAAGAGAACTTCAGACCAATTTCCCTTATGAACATTGACGCAAAAATACTCAACAAAATTCTGGCAAACCGAATCCAAGAGCACATCAAAACAATCATCCACCCTGATCAAGTAGGCTTCATCCCAGGCATGCAGGGATGGTTTAATATGCGGAAAACCATCAACGTGATCCATTATATAAACAAACTGAAAGAACAAAACCACATGATCATTTCATTAGATGCTGAGAAAGCATTTGACAAAATTCAACACCCCTTCATGATAAAAGTCCTGGAAAGAATAGGAATTCAAGGCCCATACCTAAACATAGTAAAAGCCATATACAGCAAACCAGTGGCTAACATTAAACTAAATGGAGAGAAACTTGAAGCAATCCCACTAAAATCAGGGACTAGACAAGGCTGCCCACTCTCTCCCTACTTATTCAATATAGTTCTTGAAGTTCTAGCCAGAGCAATCAGACAACAAAAGGAGGTCAAGGGGATACAGATCGGAAAAGAAGAAGTCAAAATATCACTATTTGCAGATGATATGATAATATATTTAAGTGATCCCAAAAGTTCCACCAGAGAACTACTAAAGCTGATAAACAACTTCAGCAAAGTGGCTGGGTATAAAATTAACTCAAATAAATCAGTAGCCTTCCTCTACAAAAGAGAAACAAGCCGAGAAAGAAATTAGGGAAACGACACCCTTCATAATAGACCCAAATAATATAAAGTACCTCGTGTGACTTTAACCAAGCAAGTAAAAAAGATCTGTACAATAAGAAGTTCAAGACACTGAATAAAGAAATTGAAGAAGACCTCAGAAGATGGAAAGATCTCCATGCTCATGGATTGGCAGGATTAATATAGTAAAATGGCCATTTTACCAAAAGCGATCTACAGATTCAATGCAATCCCCATCAAAATACCAATCCAATTCTTCAAAGAGTTAGACAGAACAATTTGCAAATTCATCTGGAATAATAAAAAACCCAGGATAGCTAAAACTATCCTCAACAATAAAAGGACTTCAGGGGGACTCACTATCCCAGAACTCAAGCAGTATTACAGAGCAATAGTGATAAAAACTGCATGGTATTGGTACAGAGACAGACAGATAGACCTATTATATAATGGAACAGAATTAAAAGATCCTCAGAAATGAATCCACTATCCCTGAATGGTCACTTGATTTTGGACAGAAAGGAGCCAAAACCATCCAATGGAAAAAAGATCCAATGGCATTTTCAGCAAATGGTGCTGGTTCAACTGGAGGTCAACATGTAGAAGAATGCAGATCGATCCATGCTTATCACCCTGTACAAAGCTTAAGTCCAAGTGGATCAAGGACCTCCACATCAAACCAGACACACTCAAACTAATAGAAGAAAAACTAGGGAAGCATCTGGAACACATGGGCGCTGGAAAAAATCTCCTGAACAAAACACCAATGGCTTATGCTCTAAGATCAAGAATCGACAAATGGGATCTCATAAAACTGCAAAGCTTCTGTAAGGCAAAGGACACTGTGGTTAGGACAAAACGGCAACCAACAGATTGGGAAAAGATCTTTACCAATCCTACAACAGATAGAGGCCTTATATCCAAAATATACAAAGAACTCAAGAAGTTAGACTGCAGGGAGACAAATCATCCCATTAAAAAATGGGGTTCAGAGCTAAACAAAGAATTCACAGCTGAGGAATGCCGAATGACTGAGAAACACCTAAAGAAATGTTCAACATCTTTAGTCATCAGGGAAATGCAAATCAAAACAACCCTGAGATTTCACCTCACACCAGTGAGAATGGCTAAGATCAAAAACTCAGGTGACAGCAAATGCTGGTGAGGATGCAGAGAAAGAGGAACACTCCTCCATTGTTGGTGGGGTTGCAGACTGGTACAACCATTCTGGAAATCAGTCTGGAGGTTCCTCAGAAAATTGGACATTGAACTGCCTGAGGATCCAGCTATACCTCTCTTGGGCATATACCCAAAAGATGCCGCAACATATAAAAAAGACACGTGCTCCACTATGTTCATTGCAGCCTTATTTATAATAGCCAGAAGCTGGAAAGAACCCAGATGCCCTTCAACAGAGGAATGGATACAGAAAATGTGGTACATCTACACAATGGAATATTACTCAGCTATCAAAAACAACGACTTTATGAAATTCGTAGGCAAATGGTTGGAACTGGAAAATATCATCCTGAGTGAGCTAACCCAATCACAGAAAGACATACATGGTATGCACTCATTGATAAGTGGCTATTAGCCCAAATGCTTGAATTACCCTAGATGCCTAGAACAAATGAAACTCAAGATGGATGATCAAAATGTGAATGCTTCACTCCTTCTTTAAAAGGGGAACAAGAATATCCTTGGCAGGGAAGAGAGAGGCAAAGATTAAAACAGAGACTGAAGGGACACCCATTCAGAGCCTGCCTCACATGTGGCCCATATATATACAGCCACCCAATTATACAAGATGGATGAAGCAAAGAAGAGCAGAAGTGTAGATCGCTCCTGAGAGACACAGCCAGAATACAGCAAATACAGAGGCGAATGCCAGCAGCAAACTACTGAACTGAGAATAGGACCCCCGTTGAAGGAATCAGAGAAAGAACTGGAAGAGCTTAAAGGGGCTCAAGACCCCATATGTACAACAATGCCAAGCAACCAGAGCTTCCAGGGACTAAGCCACTACCTAAAAGACTATAAATGGACTGACCCTGGACTCTGACCTCATAGGTAGCAATGAATATCCTAGTAAGAGCACCAGTGGAAGGGGAAGGACTGGGTCCTGATAAGACTGAACCAACAGTGAACTAGAATGTTGGGGGGGGGCGGCAATGGGGGGAGGGTGGGGAGGGGAACACCCATAAGGAAGGGGAGGGGGGAGGGGGATGTTTGCCTGGAAACCGGGAAACGGAATAACACTCGAAATGTATATAAGAAATATTCAAGTTAATAAAAAAGAAAAAAAACACTAAAAAAAAAAAAAAAAAAAAAGAAGGGGGGGAGAAAACCAGTGGGTCAGGAATTTAAACAAAGTTGTATAACAGTTGGAGAAATGGGGTAATCACTAGAAAGTCTCAGATGCCAGGGAACTAAGAGTTTGCCAGGACACAACAGGGGTGACATTAGCAGAATATCCAACATAGGGGACATAGAACCTGTAGAGACCATATCCAATAGATAGACATGGTTCCTGGTTAAGGGATTGTGCTACCCACACATCTCAAAAATATTAATCCAAAAATTGCTCTTGTCAAACGGAATGGCAGTGTCAACTAATGGAACTGAGAGCCTGGTATTGCTGTACCCTGCAGACTGTGCTAGAGCCTGACTAATACAGATGTGGATGCATGCAGCCAACCATCAGACTGAGTGTGGGGACCCCAATGGAGGAATTAGGGGAATTACTGAAGGAACTGAATTGGATTGCAAACTCATAGAAAGAACACAAATATCAACTAATCATACCCCAGTAAAGCTCCCAGGTACTAAACCACATCCCAAAGAGTATGCATGGAAGATCCCATGGCTCCAGCTGCATGTGTAGAAGAGGATTGCCTTAACTGGCATCAATGGGAAGGTATTTCCTTGGTTGTCCAGGGCTCCATGGACCAGTGTAGGGGAATGCTAGGAAGCTGAAGCAGAAGTGGGTGGGTGGAGGAGCACCCTAATATAAGCAGTGTGGGGAGGGATAGGTGGTTTGTAAAGGGAAAATTGGGAAGGGGGATAAGACTTTAAAGGTAAATAAATAAAATAACCAATAAAAATTATAAAAATTAAAACACAAAATTCAGCATGTTTTTAAACAAAACAGCAAACAGACTAGGAAATGAGGGAACCAGGAACTTTATCAAAAGTCTCTCATAATATCTTTAGATAACTGTAACACAGCAAGGGAAAGATGTTTATACAAAATTAAGATACTGAAAGAAGGAGATAAAGAGTTCACCAAAACTTGAACTATCTCACAAGATGATGGATTAGAAAGATTAACATTGTGGAATCACCATCCTACCAAAGCAATATACAGATTCAGTGAAATCCACATCAAAATTTGATAAGAATTAATTACACAAATTGAAAAACAGATTTATATTGAAACCAACACACACAAAACACAGTAAAGTTAAAAGAATATTGAATAATAGAACTGCTATAGCTATCCACAATTTCAAATTTTATTATGGAGAAATTGTAATAAAATAGCACAGGATTAATGAAAATAGATAAGCTGATTGAATAATAGTATAGAAGAGAACACCCAGTCATAATTTTACACATTTGTGAAATGTTCAACATCCTTAGTTATCAGGGATATACAAATCAAAACTACCTTGCGATTTGACCTTACAACAATCAGAATGACTAAGATAAAAAACTGAAGTGACAGCACATGTTGTTGAGGATGTAGAGAAAGAGGAAGACTCATCCATTGATTCTGGGATTGCAAACTGGTACAACCACTCTGGAAAACAATCTGGAGGTTTCTCAGAAAATAGGAAATAGATCTACCTGAAGACACAGCTACACCACTCTTGGGCATATACCTAAAATATTCTCCACCATGCCATAGGGCCCCGTGCTCCACTATGTTCATAGAAGTCTTATCTGTGAGAGCCAGAAGCTGGATACAATCCAGATGTCCCACAACTGAAGAACAGATAAAGAAAATGTGGTATATTTACGAAAAGGAACACTATTCAGCTATTAAGAACAAAGACGTGAGTTTCACAGGAAATGAATGGAACTAGAAAATACCATTGTTAGTCAGGTAACTCAGACCCAAAATTACATGCATATTGTGTACTCATTAATAAGTAGATATTAGCCAAAAACAGAATGCCTAGGATACAATTCACAGAACTCAAGAAAGTTAACAAGTAGAAGGGCTCAAAAGAGGTTGCCTCAATTCCACTTGGGAGGAAGATGGAAGGCATCACAAGGTGTGAGGGAGAGACAGAGGGTCCTGTGTGGGAAAGGAGACAAGGGTAAGGGAAGAGGGAAACATGATCGTGTATTGGGTGGCCAGAAACAGGAGCAAAGCTCTCATGGCCAGCAAAATGATTGGAAATATGCATCCTTAGAAGGTGGGAGATGGGAGTATGCTCTAGAATATACCAGAGACATGGGAGGTGAGACACTCTTAGGACTCAAAGATGAAATGCCCACTCTTAGGACCTTATAGGAAGTTCCCCACAGTGGGGAGAGGGAACTTGCAGAGTCCACCTCCAGTAGAAAGATAGGAAATGAAGCCGAGGTATAGGGTTGCCATCCCACAGTTAAAAACTCAGGCCCAGAACTGTCCTGTCTAAAAGAACTACAGTGACAAAACTGGAAAAGAAACTGGGGAAAAGGAGATCCAGTGCCTGGTCCAATTTGGGATCCATCTCAAGGGGAGGCTCCAAGGCCTGACACTAATACTGATGCTATGGTGTTCTTACAGATAGGAGCCCAGACTAGCTGTTCTCTGAGAGGCCCAAAAAAACAGCTGACAGAGAGCAATGCAGATATTTACACCCAACCAATGGACTGAAGTTGGGACCTGCAATGAGGTTAAATTAGGGAAATGCTAGGATAAGCTGAGGAGGTGGGTGACACCATAGGAAGATCAGCAGTCTCATCTAATCTGGTCCCTTGAAATCTCAGACCCTTAGCTATCAACCCAGTAGCATACTCCAGCTTGTCAGAGGCCACTGAAGCATATGCAGCAGAGGACTGCCTGGTCTGGCCTCAGTGAGAATAGATGAGACTAATCCTCCAGAGGCTTGAAGCACCATGGAGAGGGGAAGTCTTGTGGGGGGTAGGGAGGGCACATCCTGTTAGAGAAAGGAGTGTGGAATGGGATGATGAACTGTGAGAGGACACACTTGAAAGGGGTTAATGATTGGACTGTAAGAAATAAAAGTAATTAACAAATGGAGTGCACAGCATTCTCAAGAGATGAAATACAGTTGGCTGAGAAATGGAAAAATATGCTATATATCTTTATTCTTCAGGAAAAAGAAAATCAAAACTATTATGAGATTTCATTTTATATGAGCCAGAATGGCTAAGATCAATAACTATTATAATGCTTTTATTACACAGTTTTATTTCTTTTTCTGTGGATGTATGAATGCATGCATGTATGCATGTGATTGGTACATAATCATAATGTGCATATAGATCATGGATTTCATCTTGCAGAAGTCAGTCCTTTCCTTTTACCATGATGGTTTCAAGGATTGAAATTTCCTTAGACTTAGAGGTTAGTACCCTTGCACGTTTAACACTCTGCCAGTTCACATAATCTTTTGCACATTAGTAAACTATTTTGAAAATAATTTCTTCATTAATATTCCTAGATTTTTTACATTTTCTGAGAAAATTACAAGAATCACATGTGTGAGTTTTGAATTTCTGGTGTTTTTTTCATTATCCTCTGCAAATCCTGAAGAATGAAAATGTTGATAAAGAAGTAAAGTCTTGTGTTAAATTTCAAAGACGTGGACACATGGAATGTCCATGATTCTGTACCAATTAAAACTCATGTTCAGATTACTGAAGTATAGTTTTAGAATGTTATAGCAACAGAAGTTTCAGATATTATACTTCACTAGAAATCTAATCATTTTTGTCTAATTCTAGGATTGTAAACTTTAAGCAAAGCACATATTATTCAAGTGAAATGGTCTTGCTTAAAATATTTCTTATGGCAACTTTCATGTCCTTGTTCCTTAAACTGTAGATAAAAGGGTTCATCATTTGAGGAACCACAGAGTACATCACTGAAGCCACTGCAGATTTTCCTGGTGAGGCACTTATTGCAGAGCTGATATATACCATAGAACCAGCCCCATAAAATAGGGAAACCACTGACAAGTGAGTTCCACAAGTAGAGAAGGCTTTGTACTTTCCCTCCAATGATGCTATCTTCAAGACTGCAGACACAATATGATAATAAGAATAAATGATTCCACAAAGAGGAACACCACCAAATACACAAGTTGCTACAAAAAGCACAATGTTATCAATGAGGGTGTCAGAACAGGAAAGCTTGATGACCTGATCAAGTTCACAGAAGAAGTGAGGGATTTCCAGATTTCTGCAGAAGGATAGCCTCTGTACCATGAGAGTATGCATCAGGGAATCCATAATACTAATGAACAGAGAAATTAATGAGAGTAGAACACATACCTTAGGATTCATTATGATATTATACCTCAATGGGTGACAAATAGCTGCATAGCGATCATAGGCCATCACTGTAAGGAGAAAATTTTCAAAATATGCAAAAGCAAGTACAAAGAAGAGCTGTGTGAGGCAGCCTGTGTAAGTGATGCTCTGGTCATTTGCTTGAATGTTAACCAGCATCTTGATGACTGTAGCTGTGCTTAAACTGATGTCATTAAAGGACAAATTGGAGAGGAAGAAGTACATTGGAGTATGGAGGTGGGATTCAAAGGCTATACCTAGAATTATGAACAGGTTTCCGAGGATTGTGACTAAGTATATGAAAAGGAAGAGGCTGAAGATGAGAGACTGAAATTCTGCATCATCTGTAAATCCTAGAAGAAGGAATTGTAACACAAATGTTTGGTTTTGTGGCTCCATGTTTCATGTCAGTCTTCAGGAGAGAATGTAACAAAATGAATATATAAGTAATCAAATCTAAATAAGAAAAATCAATATCATATTGTACCATGGTAAAAAAAGTCAGTCATTGTTTTCTTACTGAACATCATTTGATGAGAATTAATATCCAAAATTTTAACAGATGCCTTAATATTACATCAAACATTTTCTTTGTGTACTTAAATTTGCTGATTGACAATTTGATACACCTGTATAATGCATTATAACAAAAAACTCCACCATATCTCCCTGGTACCCTACTACCCATCCTCTTTTCCACTGAAATCTATACCATGGTCCTGTTTTTATCTTTGTTTTTCTGACCCACTGAGTTTAACCTAGACTATCTATGTGACCAAGGTTTATATCTCTCCATAAGAATCCAGGTGATCACTAGTTGGAATTAGGTAAAAGTCAGTCTTAGCTATACTATTTTAATGGCAATACCATTGACCCACTTCCTTTAACACTGAAAGGTTTTACAATCTCTTTAAACACTGACATCAGCTATAAAGGAAGTTTTCATACTTCTGAGCCCATGCTATGGGACATTTCATGTGCATTGTATGGTACATTTGTTAAGAACAGGGGAAAGCCTCAGATGTTATTTTTACTTCTATATTTTGTGATAAAGTCTCTTTGGCATTTTCATGATGGATTATGGAAGGATATCTCTACCAAGACTTCATAGGTAGTATTTCCATTATTTAATTTCTATTCCTAATAGCTATATTAGAATTATACATGCCTGAACTATATTTTTATCCTTTATGTACTTTTTCTTGTTATTCCACCTACATGCCATTTTTTAATGTACTAAGCCAATTTTCTGGCATATTACCTTTCTGTGATCTTATTTAATATTTTTGAAGCTAAAATCAAAAGTGGGAGTTAGAAAATGGCATTTAAATCTTTCTGTGCTTTTCATCCTCTGCTCAAATTCTTCACATGTCCTAACAAAGACAAATGTAAGGCATCACAGAGAATCAGAAGGCTGTGATTGTGTGAGGCAGAGTCATGTTTCACGTTTTTTGTTTCATATTTCATTCATTACATAAATTATCCTCAATATTTCAGAATACTAGTACCAAGGGTAAATCCAATTGTAAAGAGAACTGGTTTAAGATCTGGAAACAATTCATGTTCTTACACAATATAAAATATGGTTTTACAATATATAAAACTACAATAGTATCATAAAGAGGAAGGGTGCATAGATATATACAAAAGAAGAAATAGACTTGGTTGACCCCAATGTCAAACATATTTAACAATCCAGGACTGCTAAAAGAAGACTGTGAATAATCTATCCAATATTTGGTATTTTACTTTATAGTAAAAAAAAAAAAGTTCCTGAAAGTTAACATACTAACTAATACACTTTCCTTCATTAACAAAGGTACTAAAATTAATTTAAAAAATTTAAAGTAGTCATAATATATGAAGATCATATTTCATTTTAGAAGAAATTATCTCTGAATGCTCTGAAGACAGGTAAGAGATATCTAGCAGAATGAATGAAAGCAGAATACTTGCCACAGTGACAATGACAGTCTAACAATAAAATGGCAGGGTGCTCACTTGACATTCTCTCTCAGTGTTTTTCACATATCCTTTCCCCACTGGTTTCCTGCAATAAAGCTGTGGTAAAAGAGAAGTCTTCAGGTCAAATCATTAAATACAACAATCTACACTACTTGAATTTTTCAAGGAAATTAATTCTCAGCATGTGCACTCAGTATGAAAATGCTCAGCCCTTGCATGCACAGGATAGAATCAGGAACTCACAGAAGAAAGGACAGTAGCTAGATGAATTTGAAGCTAGTGTTTTCTGACCTTGCAGTGCTTTTAAGTTCACTGGCTCGTACGCATAGTCTCCAGATCCCTGACAGTTTAAAAACCAGAGTTTCTTACTAGACAGTAAGTATTACATTCAGTAACATCCCAGGAGTATAGGTCCTTAAAGACCAAGTATGTAGATGGGAGAAATTCAGAATGCCTGTTTTCCTGACCCATGAGGGCATATTTGACTTTCCCTGTTTTCTGATACTTTCATTTTATAGACCTGGCAAATCTAACACACTGAAATTTAAGTAAATTCAAATATCCCATTATACTTGCATCAATATATTTAGTTATCTATTTGCCTTTTATATTTGAATATATATTCATATTCATTGTTTATGACAATAAACATAAATATGTTTAAGGCATAAATATGTTTAAGATTATATAATATTAGCAACTCACGGAGTCATTTAGTAATCAATGTGTTAATCCTTCTCATTCTTAAGCTTTTAAAAATAGTTGTATTACATAAATGTGCATGTTTGTATTTATTCAAATTTTATTTATATATATTAATTACATGAATTAATGAGATTAATTGTGAAATTTGAATAGTAACAACATGATCCACTTCTTTCTATATTTTAACCTTCATTGCTTGAGCCTCTTATCCTTTCAAAAGTTTATTTTTATTTTATGCTACCTAGTTTTTAGCACCTTTATAAAAGAGAAAACATTAAATTTTATATTCTGTTACTGACTTATTCATTCAATTTTGCTCTAATTCTTTCTTTCAATAATATTTTCCCCTCTATCTTTCACATATTGCTGGAACTATAAAATAGAATTATTAGAAAAATAATGAATCCTTTTGCACCTTGAGATTTTATCATTGGTAGTATGTTGTGGTTGGCATGTGAAATGTCCTCTATAGGTTGATGCTTTTCAGATCTAGCTTTCCAACTTTGACATTGTTTAGAGAGACTGTATATTCATTATGTGTTGATGGAAGTAGGTCAATTGGGCTAGCACTGAAACTTTGTAGACAAAATCCACTTCATAAACACTTTCTGTAACTGTATGAAGATTTAATATGACCTGAAAATCCTTGTTCCCAAAGGCATGCTTTTTCACTGGGATAGACTGATCAGGAACCACAAAATGAAATTTATGCACTAAGTTTTATCTTGTCATCCTTCCAGTCTCTATCTGTGCCCAAAGGTAAGGCTGTCCACATGCCCTGGCCACCCGAATCCCATCCAGAGAGACCTGGTCTCCCAGGATTGCTCTCATTCATAAGATCACAGTTTCACAGACTCATAGGAGGAACAAGCTCCAGTCAGAAGACAGCAACACAAAGGAACATAACTAGGGGGTGAGAGGCAAGTGGAAGACCCTAAGCAATAGAAACCAAGGCTAATTTGCATCAGCAGAACAAACAGGTGAAGGAATTGGACAAAACCAACAAAATTTAAAAAAAGAAATGGAAACAATAAAGAAATCACAAAGGGAAACAACCCTGGAAATAGAAAACTTAGGAAAGAGATCAGGAGTCCTAGCTGCAAGCATCATGAGCAGAATACAAGCGACAGAAGAGAGAATCTCAGATGCAGAAGATTCCATTGAAAACATTGATACAATAGTCAAAGAAAATGAAAAAATGGGCACTCAAGCAGCAGGTCCCCTCCAGTCCAGACACCTCCCAGATCTGAAGGGACCCAGTCAACAGCTCCCTGCACCCAAATCCCGTGGGAGGGAGAGCTAAATATTCAGAGGGGCAGACACTCCTGGGAAGACAGAAGAGACTACACACTGCCCACATTTCTGACTCCAGAGGAAAACACCTAACACTATCTGTGACCCCAGTTCACAGGGGCCCCTGGAAAAGGCAGGGCAGGCCCTTCTGTTTGCCGCCCTCATGGAGAGCTCAAAAGAAGCCCCCACCCCAGAAGCAACTTCAGCCCAGGGACCAGAAGTAATACCAACTTTTCCACTCGAAGTGACCTGCCTGTTGGACTCAGAACACATGCCCACAGGAATAACTGAAGACCAGTAGACAGGAAAGACTACACGACTGAAAGAAGAACACTCTGTTCCCATAACTGGCTGAAAGAAATCAGGAAAACATGTCTACAGCACTGCTGACAAACAGGCCTATAGGAAGGTCTAGCCACTGTCAGAAATAGCAGAAAAAGGCAATACCAGAGGCATCCTGATGGCAAGAGGCAAGCACAGGAACTCAAGCAACAGAAACCAAGACTACATGGCATCATCGGAGCCCATTTCTCCTACCAAAGCAAACACTGAGTATCCAAACACACCAGAAAAGCAAGATCTTGATTTTAAAGCACATTTGATCATGATGATGGAGGACTTCAATAAGACATAAAGAACTCCCTTAGAGAAATGCAGGAAAACATAAATAAACAAGTAGAAGCTTATAGAGTGGAATCACAAAAATCTCTGAAAGAATTCCAGGAAAACACAATCAAACAGGTGAAGGAATTAAAACTGGAAATAGAAGCAATAAAGAAAGTAAACAGGGAGACAGCCCTGGATATAGAAAACCAAAGGAAGAGACAAGGAGCTGCAGATACAAGCATCACCAACAGAATACAAGAGATAGAAGAGAGAATCTCAGGAGCAGAAGATTCCATAGAAATATTCAACCCAACTGTCAAAGAAAATGTAAAACAGAAAAGGCTACCGGTCCAAAACATACAGGAAATCCAGGAATCAATGAGACGATCAAACCTAAGGATAATAGGTATAGAAGAGAGTGAAGACTCCCAGCTCAAAGGACCAGTAAATATCTTCAACAAAATCATAGAAGAAAACTTCCCTAACCTAAAGAAAGAGATTCCCATTAACATACAAGAAGCCTACAGAACTTCAAACAGATTGGACCAGAAAAGAAACTCCTCCAGTCACATAATAGTCAAAATGCCAAATGCACAAAACAAAGAAAGAATACTAAAAGCAGTAAGGGAAAAAGGTCAAGTGACATATAAAGGCAGACCTACCAGAATCACACCAGACTTCTTACCAGAGACTATGAAAGCCAGAAGATCCTGGACAGATGTCATACAGACCCTTATAGAACACAAATGCCAGCTCAGGCTACTGTATCCAGCAAAACTCTCAATTAGCATAGATGGAGAAACCAAGGTATTCCATGATATAACCAAATTTACACAGTATCTTTCTACAAATCCAGCCCTACAAAGGATAAAAAATGGTAAAGCCCTACATAAGGAGGCAAGCTACACACTAGAAAAAGCAAGTAACTAATAATCTTGGCAACAACAACAAAGAGAGAGAGAGAGAGAGAGAGAGAGAGAGAGAGAGAGAGAGAGAGAGAAGTAAAGCACACAAACATAATCCCACATCCAAATACCAATATAACAGGAAGCAACAATCACTATTCCTTAATATCTCTCAACATCAGTGGACTCAATTCCCCAATAAAAAGACACAGATTAAGAAACTGGATACGCAACGAGGACCCTGCATTCTGCTACCTACAGGAAAAACACCTCAGAGACAAAGACAGACACTACCTCAGAGTGAAAGGCTGGAAAACAACTTTCCAAGCAAATGGTCAGAAGAAGCAAGCTGGAGTAGCCATTCTAATATCGAATAAAATCCATTTTCAATCAAAAGTCGTCAAAAAAGATAAGGAAGGACACTTGATATTCATCAAAGGAAAAAATCCACCAAGATGACCTCTCAATCCTAAATATCTATGCTCCAAATAAAAAGGCACTTACATATATAAAAGAAACATTACTAAAGCTCAAAGCACACTTGCACCTTACACAATAATAGTATGAGATTTCAACATACCATTCTCACTAATGGACACATCATGGAAACAGAAATTGAACAGAGACATAGACAGACTAAGAGAAGTCATGAAGCAAATGGACTTAACAAAGATTTATAGAACATTCTATCCTAAAACAAAAGGATATACCTTCTTCACACCAACTCATGGTACTTTCTCCGAAATTGACCATATATTTGGTCATAAAACATGCCTCAATAGATACAGAAAGATAGAAATAATCCCATGCTTCCTATCAGACCACCACGGGCTAATCTGGTCTTCAATAAACATAAGGGAAGAACGCCCACATATACATGGAAGTTGAGCAATGCTCTACTCAATGATAACTTGGTCAGGGAAGAAACAAAGAAAGAAATTAAAGACTTCTTAGAATTTAATGAAAATGAAGGTACAACATACCCAAATTTATGGGAAACAATGAAAGCTGTGCCAAGCGGAAAACTCATAGCTCTGAATGCCTGCAGAAAGAAAGAGAAGAGAGCACATATAGCAGCTTGACAGCACACCTAAAAGCTCTAGAACAAAACAAAAGCAAATACACCCAGGAGGAGTAGAAGGTGGGAAATAATCAAACTCAGAGATGAAATCAACCAAGTAGAAACAAAAAGGACCATAGAAAGAATCAACAGAACCAAAAGTTGGTTCTTTGAGAAAATCAACAAGATATATAAACCCTTAGCCAGTCTAATGAGAGGACACAGAGTGTACGTCCAAAATAACAAAATCAGAAATGAAAAGGCAGACATAACTACAGAATCAGAGGAAATCAAAAGAATCATCAGATCCTACTACAAAAGCCTATATTCAACAAAACTTGAAAATCTGCAGGAAATGGATAATTTCCTAGAATGATACCAGGTACCAAAGTTAAATCAGGAAAAGATAAACCATTTAAACAACCCCAAAACTCCTTAAGAAATAGAAGCAATTATTAAAGGGCTTCCAACCAAAAAGAGTCCAGGTACAGATGGGTTCAGTACAGAATTCTATCAGACCTTCATAGAAGATTTCATACCAATAGTATCCAAACTATTCCACAAAATTGAAACATGGAGCACTACTGAATTCCTTCTATGAAGCCACAATTACTCTTATACCTAAACCACACAAAAACCCAACAAAGAAAGAGAACTTCAGACCAATTTCCCTTATGATTATCGATGCAAAATAATCAATAAAATTCTTGAAAACTGAATCCAAGAGCACATCAAAACAATCATCCATCATGATCAAGTAGGCTTCATCCCAGGCATGCAGGGATGCTTTAATATATGGAAAAACCATCACGGTAATCCACTATATAAACAAACTGAAAGATAAAAATCAAATGATCATTTCATTAGATGCTATGAAAACATGTGACAAAATTCAACAACCCTTCATGATAAAAGTTCTGGAAAGAATAGGAATTCAAGGCCCATACCTAAACATAGTAAAAGCTATATAGACCAAACCAGTAGCTAATATTAAACTAAGTGGACAGAAACTTGAAGCAATTCCACTAAAATCAGGGATTAGACAAGGCTGCCCACTCTATCCGTACTTATTAAATATAGTTCTTGAACTTCTAGCCAAAGCAATCAGACAACAAAAGCAGATCAAAGGGAAACAGCTTGGAAAAGAAAATGTCAAAATATCACTATTTTTTGATGATATGATTGTATATTTAAGTGATCCCAAAAGTTCCATCAGACAACTACTAAACCCGATAAACACCTTCAGCAAAGTGGTTGTGTATAAAGTTAACTCAAATACATCAGTAGCCTTCCTCTACACAAAAGAGAAACAAGCCGAGAAAGAAATTAGGGAAACAAAACCCATCATAATTGTCCAAAATAATATATAATACCTCGGTGTGACTTTAACCAAGCAAGTGAAAGATCTCTATGATAAGAACTTCAAATCTCTGAGGAAAGAAATTGAAGACCTCAGACGATGGAAAGCTATCCCATGCTCATGGATTGGCAGGATTAATGTAATAAAAAGTGATCTACTGATTCAGTGCAATCCCCATCAAAATAAAAATCCAATTTTTCAGGGAGTAAGACATAACAGTTTCCAAATTCATCTGGAATAACAAAACACCCACGAGAGCTAAAACTATCCTCAAAAATAAAAGGACTTCCAGGGCGGATCACTATCCCTGAACTCAAGCAGTATTACAGAGCAATCGTGATAAAAGCTGCATGGTATTGGTACAGAGACAGACAGATAGACAAGTGGAATAGAATTGAAGACCCAGAAATGAACCAACAAACCCATGGCCACTTGATATTTGACAAAGAAGCCAAAATCATCCAATGGAAAAAAAAAACAGCATTTTAAGCAAATGGTGCTGGTTCAACTGGAGGTCAAAATGTAGAAGAATGAAGATAAATCCATCCTTATCACCCTGTACAAACTTAAGTCCAAGTGGATCAAGGACCTCCACATCGAACCAGATACACTCAATATAATAGAAGTAAAATTGGGGAAGGATCTTGAACACATGGGCACTGGAGAAAATTTCCTGAACAAAACACCAATGGCTTATGCTCTAAGATCAAGAATCCACAAATGGAATCTCATAAAACTGCAAAGCTTCTGTAAGGCAAAGGACATGGTTGTTAGGACAAAATGGCAACCAAGAGATTGGGAAATGATCTTTACAAATCCTACAACAGATAGAGGGCTTATATCCAAAATATACAAAGAACTCAAGAAGTTAGACTGCAGGGAGACAAATAACCCTATTAAAAATGGCGTTCAGAGCTAAACAAAGAATTCACAGCTGAGGAATTCCAAATGGCTGAGAAACACCTAAAGAAATGTTCAACACCTTTAGTCAAAAGGGAAATGCAAATCAAAACAACCCTTAGTTTCAACTCACACCAGTGAGAATGGCTAAGATAAAAAACTCAGTTGACAGGAGATGCTGGTGAGGATGTAGAGAAAGAGGAACACTAGTCCATTGTTGGTTGGATTGCTGACTGGTACAACCATTCTAGAAATCAGTCTGGAGGTTCCTCAGAAAATTGGATATTGAACTACCTGTGGACCCAGCTATACCTCTCTTGGGAATATACCCGAAAGACGCCCCAACATATAACAAAGACACATGCTTCACTATGTTCATAGCATCCTTATTTATAATAGCCAGAAGCTAGAAAGAACCCAGATGCCCTTCAATAGAGGAATGGATTCAGAAAATTTGGTATATCTACACAATGGAATTTTACTCAGCTATCAAAAACAATGCCTTTATTAAATTCATAGGCAAATGAATGGAACTGGAAAATATCATCCTGAGTCAGGTAACCCAATCACAGAAAAACACACATGGTATGCCCTCATTGTTAAGTGGATATCCGTCCAAATGCTTGAATTACCCTAGATGCACAGAACACATGAAACTCAAGAATGATGACCAAAATGCTTATGCTTTACTCTTTCTTTTAAAGCGGAACAAGAATACTCTTGGGAGAGAATAGGGAGGCAAAGTTTAGAACAGAGGCAGAAGGAACACCCATTCAGAGCCTGCCCCACATGTGGCCCATACATGTACAGCCACCAAACTAGATAAGATGGATGAAGCAAAGAAATTCAGGCTGACAGGAACTGGATGTAGATCTGTCCTGGGAGACACAGCCAGAATTCAGCAAGTACATAAACTAATGCCATCATTACACCACTGAACTGAGAATGGTACCCCTGTTGAAGGAATTAGAGAAGGACTGCAAGAGCTTGAGGGTCTTGAGACCACATATGAACAACAATGCCAACCAACCAGAGCTTCCAGGGACTAAGCCACTACCCAAAGACTATACATGGACTGACCCTGGGCTCCAACCTCATAGGTAGCAATGAATAGCCTAGTAAGAGTACCAGTGGAAGGGGAAGCCCTTGGTCCTGCCAAGACTGAACCTCCAGTGAATGTGATTTTAGGGGGGAGGGTGTAATGTGGGGAGGATCTGCAGAGGAACACCCATAGAGAAAGGGAGGTGGAGGGGTTAGGGGGATGTTGACCTGGAAACCGGGAAAGGGAATAATAATCGAAATGTAAATAAGAAATACCCAAGTTTATAAAGATGAAAAAAAAAAAAGGAAAATGATCCAAACCCAACGTATCCTGATAATCCAGGACATAATGAGAAGATCAAAACTAACGATAATGAGAAGTATATTAAGATTCCGTTCTACCCAGAGAATATATCAGACTTCTATAAGGACATTTTCTGGACAGTATTCATTTCTACTCTATTAATTATAATCAGAAACTGGAAACAGCCTAGCTGTGTATCAACAAATAAATGGATGAAGAAACTGTTGTACATTTAACAATAAATACTGTTCAGCCATTGAAAATGAAATCTTGAAATTATCAGGAAAATGTATGTAAGGAACTAGAAAAAGAATCCTGAGTTAAATTATACAGAAAAAGAAATATGATAATGTCATTGTTTATATGTGGATATTTGGTGTTTAGCCCATGATAACCAAACCTGGATCTGTAAAATCACAAAAGTTAGGTATAAACCAAGACTAGGGGCAAAGGTAGGTCTTCCTTGCCAAGAAAAATAGTTGAGCTGTGGCAGGATGAGAAAATGTACTAGATCACATGGTTAAAGCAGGGCTAGGGAGAAAAAAAATGGGGCACGATGAAAGGGACAAAGGTAGAGTCAGGTAAAATAGAGGGCCACTTGATGGGTTATATGGAAATCTAATACAGTAGAAGTTTCCTAAAATATATACTGATCTGAAGATACTTCAAATAATGTTGTTATAAAAATATAAAAAAATAGAAATGCTGTCTTTTTTTCTCACTCTATGTCTGACATCACAGTGCCCAAAGATATTTGCTAGATATTTTAATTCTCAGTCGGCAAAGCCTCTCACCCTCTTTGCTCCATCTCATATTACACGAGGAAGGCCTCTCTCTGAGCCTGGCAGCAATCTCTCTACCTATCCAGTTCCCAAGGTAGGTTTCCACGCCAGAAACACACATCCCAATTCCTCGGTGGCCTAGTGTCTCCAGCTGCCACACACTTTCCTACACTCAAACCGTCACATAAAAGAACACACAATGCAATAACCTTTGACCCAATTGATAATATATAATTGCCCACCTAAACATACAAATCCCAGTATACACACACCCCTTAAGAACATTAATAACAGCCCAAAATAAAGAGTGGAATCTTAATGTCAGCTTTCATTTTCTCTCTGCCTTGAATACCTTCTCTGTTCCTCCTGTCTCTCCTCTTTCTGTTCCAGTCTCTTCCTCTTCCTTCAAACTTTTCTCCTGCCCATTCTTCCTTCTCATCCAATGACAGGCCTCCTTCTATCCTGTTCCTGACCTCACCTGTATTTTACAAATTAAATGGGGAAAGGTTCTGGTGAAATCACCTGAGTCCTGAGTATGTGACTAGGCAGCCATCCTTGAGGCAGTGGAATTACCATCAAAATACAGATAACTCCACTGCAAACCACAAGTAAATAACATTTCCAAATTGCAGAACTCCAAATTGGAAATACTGAGACTGAATTGAAGATATTTTATTACCAAATAGAGTCTCCAGTATTGGGAATGGGTTATATGTAATTGAGTTTTTGGCCAAAAGTGTCCCATTGGAATTCCAAAATAATCCAGGCTGTTTCCTAGGATATAGGATACTATCCCCAAACTTATGGCATGGCTCCATTGGTTTAGACAATACCTACACAGTTCATTGAACATAGTTCCTACCTCAAGTCTACACCTCTAAAGCTTAGTTTGCTTGGCACTGTGAACTACTGGGCATGCTACCAAATGAAAATATAAGGACCACCAAGCTACAAAGCCTTCAGTCTACAATGGTGTCTGTCCTGAAAGATATGCTAGTATAATGGTGGTTCAAATTCTGTGAGAACAAATTTTGATTAGAGGTAAGGCCTACTCCATGAGATGCAACCCATACCCAGGACTCCTTGATTTAACAAAATAAGTAAAACCACATCCTACCATTCTCTTAAGGAATGTATCAATAAATGATTCTTAATGACAATAAATACAATTATTCTTTTTTTTTCCTTGTTTTTTGGAACTGGGGACCGAACCCAGGGCTTTGCTGTTGCTAGGCAAGCGCTCTACCACTGAGCCAAATCCCCAACCCCATAAAATTATTCTTAATGGTTCTTAATTCTGTTATACTCAGAGAGCAGTGGTTCGCTCAGTCATTATAAGAGTAACTTTGTATACAGCAGGTGGGAATAAATGCAAAGTACCACAGCAGATGACAAGAAGACAGTAAGAAATTTCACAGTATTCATTCCTAAATGAAATATCTCTATCAAATCTCTCCCCTCAGGGAACAGAGAATCCTCCAGAAGTGAAAGCCAAGAGAATTTATGAACCACACCAAAGAAACAAGAACTCTAAACAGCATAATCGAGGTGTATATGAACTCAGATATCATGACATATCATGGACATGGCCCGTAGGGGTCTATACCATATGGAGTTATCTCCGATTAACAATTAGATGCAGTTTTTTCCAAGGTATCACCTTGTTTGACAAACAAACCGCTGATAAGGGTACACCCAATGATCGCTAGTACATTACTAACATAAAATAAACACAACACATTTGGAGCATCTTTGGCTTATAATGTTAACTTATGGCATTTTTTTTATGTCTCAGATACTTTGCTTAAGAGTAATGGTTCAGGTTTTTTGTTTTTCTGTGATTCCACATTTTTGTTTTGTTTTACTTTTTATTAGGCTAATTCCTATTTTTTTAATCTTCCAGTATGTTTGTGCTTGATTTATATTACTTTATCGTATTATTATTTCTTAGATGACTGTATTTTCCCCCAAGAAAGAGCAAAAAAAATAGATTGGGTGGTTGAGGAAGTGATGACAAATTTAGAGAAATTTGAAAAGAGAAAACAACATTCATAATACATTTTATGAAAAAATGTACTTTTGTACACTGTAATCATTTGAATGGGAGGCCAAGACTATTAAGCACAGTGAAGTTTTTATTTAGGTACAGAAATTTGTGTAAGAAATATCCATTTAAATCAAAAGTGCTGTTTATATATACTTATTTTTTTTTCTTTTCTTTTTTTCGGAGCTGGGGACCGAACCCAGATGTATACTTTTATGTTCGTTTTCATCCGAATACAGATAACTGTTCAATCTGTAGCATATTATTTGTATGTCTGTGTGTGCTTTATGGCTCACATAATATTAGATAAAGAATCAGAGTGCTTTTCCCAAGGAAGACTTTATCCTCTCAGCCAGTCATTAAATTGTCTATAGGGTTTTGTGGAGTGCAGAGCCCATGGATTTTTGAGAGATCCAGGGGATACTTTGGAGGAGTAAGAGAAAAAAAATAGAATGTGGAGAACTTTATAATTATATTATATTCTAAACAAATATATAAATTTGCCTTTCTTAGGAAAAGCAAGAATATGCATGATTGAGAATATAACAGTAGTTCTGGTTGGTTGGTAAAAGAAAAGCTAGCAACATATGGCCTTGTAGGAGGAATTTGGAATTGAGACACTGATAAGTAAGGGAATGCCTATCTTGCTCAATTGTGCTTATTTCTTGGCTTATATTTATACCTCAACCTCATTTTAGGACCTGGAAGCATACTGTAGGTATCACTCGGTCTCACTCTCACTTTCCCATTGTGGAAATAAATATGCCTTTTTTGCTTTTCACTAGTAGTCTCTTCAATTGCATTGTAGTGGATATGTGGCAGAACTCATCTTCACTATGAACAGGCTGTTACCTTATGACAACAAATATGGCAACATCAACTAAACCAACTAAGAAAGAAAATGTCTACTATAGACATGGAACCTACTCCTCATAGTAAATAGGCATGCGATCATTATGTGGGAATAATTGTGTGTTGTCAAACAAGTAGACGTTAGGTTTATTCTCAGTAAACATTTCAGGGCTAACAATACCTCTAACACCTTGCATACCAAATCTGAAAACCTTATATTACTAAAATTTTTTTCTGGGGATCTATATGGTGTGTATACACCCGAACCCCAGCTTTTCAAGGTTGTTGTTATGCTCATAATCATTTAAATTAAATTTCTGATGAGTTTTATAGCCAAGACATTAAAACATACACACGAAATCCATGCTAAACCCAGAGACGAGACAAAAGAGAAAGTGGGATTATATAAATAAATGTCTTAAAAATATTAATTTTTCCCATGGATGCTAGCTACTAAGGGAATACTGGTATGAGGTGCTATGCTTTTACGACAGACAATAAAAATAATGCTACAGATAGTTTAAACAAGCTAAAGAAGGACTTTCATCATCTAGGTCATGTAAATTATGTTATGACGATTAACATTCTGGGCTTTTTTGAGGTAATTGAGGTCACGTGGTCTGGGTGAGTATATTATTCTAAGTATCCATTGCTGTTCCCCATGTTATTGTTCTAAGGTTCAATGCTGTAATACATTTAAGAGTAAATGACAACAGTACGTTCCTTGAGAAATTCAGGAAACAGGACAAAATAAGAGATTTGAAGGTAACAAATGGGAAGAGAAAGAGGTTGAGTACAGTGAGGTAAATCTTCTATATTAGTGGTTCTTTACAACCACTTTGGTTGTTAAAAGATCTTTTCAAAGAAGTCTTATTTATTTTTTTGTGGTATATTTTCAAAGTGTAAAAAGCAAACATTGTCAGTGTTTCTATTAAGTATTTACGTGTGGTTCATGTGGATTCAGATCCATTTTGTCAGACATACTTCTATAAAGCAATCTGAATCATGTGACTAGGAGACAGTTTGATTTAAATTAACATATGGTTTTTGTGAAATATCTTGTATTCTGAATAGTTGAGAAGGAATTCCATAAAAAATTGACTTAATGGATCCATTTTCTCAATATTAGGCTTCATTTTCAGCTAAACACTAATTTTTTCCAGATATAACTGATTTATAATACTCTTTGTATATGACATGGGAACTTTATATAATACTTGGGATATCATATCTTACTAAAATTGGTTGGTAGTTAATTTTCTTTTTCTTCTTTTATTGGATATTTTTATTTACATTTCAAATGTTATTCCCTTTCTAGCCCCCTATGCCATCCCCCTAGCCTTAGTCTATATGTGTGTTACCCTCTCCACCCGCATCACTTTCCACCACTCTGATATTGCCCTACACTGGGAGTTCAACCTTGGTAGGACCAAGAGCTTCTCCTCCTATTGATGCCCAACCAGGCCATCCTCTGCTACATATTCAGTTGGAGTCATGGGTCAGTCCATGCATAATCTTTGGGTAGTGGTTTAGTCATTGAGACCTTTGGCAGGTTGGCATTGTTGCTCTTATGGGGTTGCAAACCCCTTCACCTCTTTCAATCCTTTCTCTCACTCTGATCCCTTTCTCAGTTCAATGGTTTCCCGCTAGGATCTGACTCCATATTTGACATGCTCTGGTTGTGCCTCTCAGGAGATATCTATATCCGGCTCCTGTCAGCATGTACTTTTTTTCATTAGTATATTTCTTTACTTACATTTCAAATGGTATTCCCTTTGTTCTTTGATCTTACCTAGTTTTGGTGACTGTAGAGATATGGGTCACATGTGGGGCAGGCTCTGAATGGCCATTCCTTAAGTATCTTCTCCAAACTTTGCCTCCATATCACCTACTATGAATATTTTTGTTCCCGCTTTTAAGAAGGACTGAAGCATCCTCACTTTGGACATCCTTCTTCTTGAGCTTCATGTGCTCTGTGGATTGTATCTTGAGTAATTTGAGCTTTTGGACTAATATCCACTTATCAGTGAGTGCATACAATGTGTGTTTTTCTGTGATTTGGTTACCTCACTCAGGATGATATTTTCTAGATCCATTAATTTGCATATGAATTTCAGGAAGTCATTGTTTTTGATAGTTGAGTAATACCCCATTGTGTAGATGTACCACATTTTCTGTATCCATTTCTCTGTTGAAGGGTATCTGGGTTCTTTCCAGTTTTTGGCTATTATAAATAAGGCTGCTATGAAGAATGGAACATCTGCCTTTGTTGTATATTGGAGCATCTTTTGGATATATGCCAAGGAGATGTGTAGCTGGGTCTTCAGGTAGTGAAATGTCCAGTTTTCTGAGGAAACTCCAGACTGATTACCAGAATGGTTGTACCAGTCTGCAATCCCACCAACAATGGAAGAGTGTTCTTCTTTCTCCACATCTTTGCCAGCATCTGTTGCCACCTGAGGTTTTGATATTAGTCATTCTGACTGGTTTGAGGTGGAATCTCATGGTTGTTTTGATTTGCATTTCCCTGATGACTACTGATGCTGAACATTTCTTTAGGTACTTCACAGCCATTTGATATTCCTCAGCTGAGAAATCATTGTTTAGCTCTGCACCCCATTTTTAATAGGGTTATTTGGCTCTATGGAATCTAAGTTCTCTAGTACTCTGTATATTGTGAATATTAGCCCTCAATCAGATATAGGATTGGTAAAGATCTTTTCCCAATTTGTTGGTTGCCATTTTGTACTAACAACAGTGTCCTTTGCCATACAGAAGCTTTGCAGTTTTATGAGATCCCATTTGCTGATTCTTATTCTTAGAGCATAAGCCATTGGTGTTTAGTCAAGGAAATTTTCTCCAGTGCCCATTTGTGCGAGGCTCTTCCCCACTTTTCCTTTTATTAGTTTGAGTGTATCTGGTCTTATTTGGATATCCTTGATCCACTTGTACTTAAGCTTTGCACAGGGCGATAAGAATGGGTCAATTTGCATTTTTCTACATGCTGACCTCCAGTTGAATGAGAATAATTTGTTGAAAGTGTTATCTTTTTTCCACTGGATGGTTTTAGCTCCTTTGTCAAACACCAAGTGACCATATGTGTGTGAGTTCATGGGTTCTTCAATTCTATTTCACTGATCAACGTGCTTGTCTCTCTACCAGTACCCTACAGTTCTTATCACTATTGCACTGTAATACAGCTTGAGGTTAGGGATGATGATTCCACCAGAATTTCTTTCATTGCTGAGGATAGTTTTCACTATTCTGTTTTTTTCTTATTCCAGATAAATTTTCAAATTGCTCTTTCTAACTCTATGAAGAATTGAGTTGAAATTTTGATGGGCATTACATTGAACCTGGAGGATGCTTTTGGCAAAATGGCCATTTTTAGTATATTAATCCTGCGAATCCATGAGCATGAGAGGTCTTTCCATCTTCTGAGATCTTCAATTTCTTTCTTCAGAGACTTGAAGTTCTTGTCATACAGATCTTTTATGAACTTCATTAGAGTCACACTGAGGTATTTCATATTATTTGGGACTATTGTGAAAGGTGTCATTTCTCTAATTTCTTCTTCAGCCTGTTTATCCTTTGACTAGAGGAAGGCTACTGTTTTTTGGGGTTGATTTTATAGCCAGCCAATTTCCTGAACTTGTTTATCAGACTTTTTAGTTCTCTAGTGGAACTTATGGGGTCACTTAAATATAGTATCATATCATCTGTAAATAGTGATACTTTGATTTCTTCCTTTCCAATTTGTATACTTCGACTTCCTTTGGTTGTCTGATTGCTCTCTCTAGGATTTTGAGTACTATATTGAATGAGTAGGAAGAGAGTGGGCAACCTTGTCTAGTCCCTCATTTTAGTGGATTGCTTCAAGTTTCTCTGCTTTTAGTTTAATTTTGGCTACTGATTTGCTGTATAGTGCTTTTACTGTTTTGGTATGAGCCTTGAATTCCTTATCTTAACCAGACTTTTATCTTGAAGGGTTATTGACTTTTGTCAAAGACTTTCTCAGCATTAATGAGATGATCATGTGGATTTTTTCTTTCAGCTTGTTTACATAGTATACTATGTTGATGAATTTCCAAATATTGAACAATCTTGCATCCCTCAGATGAAGCTTATTTATCTTGATGGATGATTGTTTTGATGTGTTCTGTGATTCAGTTGGCAAGAATTTTACTGAGTATTTTTGCATCGATACTCATAATGGAAAGTGGTCTGAAGTTTTGTTTCTTTGTTGGGTCTTTGCTTGGTTTAGGTATAAGCTTAATTGTGGCTTTATAGAAGGAATTTGGTAGTGCTCTGGTTGTTCCTATTTTTTGGAATAGTTTTGACAGTATGGTATGAAGTCTTCTATGAAGGTCTGATAGAATTCTGCAGTAAACCATCTGTTCCTGCGTTCTTTTAGGTTGGGAGATGTTTAATAGCTGCTTCTATTCCTTTAGGAGTACATGATTGTTTAGATGGTTTATCTGATCCTGATTTAACGTTGGTACCTGGTATCTGCTTAGAAAATTGTCATATCCAGATTTATTGTTTTTTTTTTAAATATTGACTTTTGTAGTAGGATCTGATGATGTTTTGAATTTCCTCAGTTTCTATTGTTATATTTCCCTTTCCATTTCTGAATTTGTTAATTTGGGTACACTCTCTGTGTTCTCTGGTTAGTCTGGCAAAGGGTTTATCAATCTTCTTGATTTTCTCAAAGAACCAGCTCCTTGTTTTGTTGATTCTTTGTCTAATCCTTTTTATTTCAACTTGGTTGATTTCAGCCCGGAGTTTGATTATTTTTTGCCTTCTACTCCTCTAGGGTGTATTTGCTTCTTTTTATTCTAGAGATTTTAGATGTTCTGTCCAGCTGCTGATATTTGCTCTCTCCTGTATCTTTTTGCACTCATGGCTATGAGATTTGCTCTTAGCACAGATTTCATTTTGACCCATAAGTTTGTTGTATGTTCATTTTCATTAAATTCAAAGAAGTCTTTAATTTCTTTTTTTTCTTCTTTGACCAAGTTATCGAGTAGAGCATTGTTCAACTTCCATGTGTATGTGGGCATTCTTTCATTATTGTGGTTATTGAAGATCAGTCTTAGTCCATGGTGATCTGATAGGATGCATGGGATTATTTCTATCTTCCTTTGTCTATTGAGGTCTCTTTTGTGACCTATTATATGGTCAATTTTGGAGAAGGTACCATGAGGTACTGCAAAGAAGGTATATCCTTTTGTTTTAGGATGGAATGTTCTATAAATATCTGTTAAGTCTATTGGTTTGTAATTGCTGTTAGTTTCCCTATGTCTCTGTTTAATTTCTGTTTCCATGATCTAGCCAATGCTAAGAGTGTAGTGTTGAAATCTCCTACTATTATTGTGTGAGGATCAATGTGTGATTTGAGCTTTAGTGAGGTTTCTTTTATGAATGTAGGTGCCCTTGCATTTGGAGCATAGATATTTAGGATTGAGAGTTCATCTTGGTGGATTTTTCCTTTGATGAATATGAAGTGTCCTTTCTTATCTTCTCTGATGACTTTTGGTTGAAAGTCAATTTTATTTGCTTCTTCAGACCATTTTAATGGAAAGTGTTTTTCTAGCTTTTATTCAGAGATAGTGTCTGTCCTTTCTCTGAGGTATGTTTCCTGTATGCAGCAAAATGGTGGGTTCTCTTTATATATCCAATCTGATAGTCTATGTCTTTTTATTGGGGAATTGAGTCCATTGATGTTGAGAGATATTAAGAAACAGTGATTGTTGCTTCCTGTTATATTCGTATTTAGAGGTTATGTTTGTGTGTCTCCCTTCTTTTGTTTTATTGAAAGAAGATTAAACAAAACAAAACAACAACAATAGCAACCACAAACCCTGGAGTCCAAGCCCGTGCCCAGAAATGAACTGGTTCAGTCAAACAACTCCCTGCACCCTAATCCTATGAGGGGGATACCTGGACCCTCAGAAATGGGGACACTCCTGAGAAATCAGAGGAGACTACTCTCTGCCCACATTCCTGCCCCATGATGGAATCACCTAGTGCAAACTGTGCACCCTGGGTGAAAGCACCTAGGAGCATTCAGGGGGCAGGACCCAAATGATTCCTGCCCTCATTGATAGCTGAAAGACTGCCTCCAGGAACACCTACATTCCAGAGAGCAGAAAACTCTGTTCCCAGAACCATCTGAAAGAAAACAAGAAAAAAGTTCTACAGGAGTGCTGACAAACAAGCCTTCAGGAGGGTCAAGCCACTTTCAGAAACAGAAACAGAAGACAAGTTAAAATCAGAGAGATCCAGTTGATATGAGGCAAGCACAGGAACCCAATCAACAGAAACCAAGACTACTTTGTGTCATTAGAGCCCAGTTCTCCCACCAAAGCAAATACTGGTTATCAAACACACCAGAAAAGCAACATTTAGATTTAAAAATCACAGTTTATCATGATGATGGAGGACTTTAAGAAGTTCATAAATAACTCCCTTAAGGAAATACAGGACAACACAACAACACAAGTTAACAGGTAGAAGCCTTTAAAGAAGAAACACAAAAATCCCTTAAAGAATTACAGGAAAACACAAGCAAATGGGGAAGGAAATGAACAAAACCATCCAGGAGTTAAAACTGGAAATAGAAACACTAAAGAGATCACAAAGTTAGACAACGCTAGAGATAGAAAACCTAGGAAAGAGATCAGGAGTCATAGATTTGAGCATCACCAACACAAGAGACAGAAGAGAGAATATCATGAGCATAAGATACCATAGAAAATATTGACACAACCTAAATTGATAAGGCAAAATGGAAAAAGCTCTTAGCCCAAAGCATATAGGAAATCTATGACACAATGAAAAGATCACACCTAAGGACAATAGGTATAGAAGAGAATGAAGACTCTTAAGGGTCAGTAAATATCTTCAACAAAATTATAGAAGAAATCTTCCATAACATAAAGAAAGAGATGCCCTTAAACATAAAAAAGCCTACAGAACTCCAAATGGATTGGACGAGAAAAGAAATTCTTCATGTCACATGAGAGTCAAAGCACCAAATGCACAAAACAAAGAAAGAATATTAAAAGCAGTAAGAGAAAAAGATCAACTGACATATAAAGGCAGACCTATAATAATTACACCAGACAACTCACCAGAGACTATGAAAGAAAAAAGAAACTGGACAGATGTCATACATACCCTTAAGAGGACACAAATGCCAGTCCAGGCTACTATATTCCACAAAACTATCAATTAACATAGAGGGAAAAAACCAATATATTTCATGATAAAACCAAATTTACACAGTATCTTTTTACAAATCCAGCCCTACAAAGGATATTAGATGGAAAAGACCAACACAAGGAGGGAAACTAAACCCTAGAAAAAGTAAGAAAGTAATCTCTATTATTATGTTTTAATATTCATAATTTTATAGTTATATATGCTGGATACTCTTCATATTGAACAATTATTTCAAACAGATGAATTACATAAAACAAGCATGTAAAATATAATTTAGAAATTAATATAAAAATCATTTAGCATGTACTAAAAGCCTGTAAAATGGAAGGAAGTAGAAACAAGATGTTTGTATATTGGAAGGTAGACTCCTGATACCATAAAGTGAGTAGCACAAAAACGACTTTCCTACAATCTCTTAGGATGTTCACTCATGGGTTCAAAGTGTTAAATCTAGTGTCAGTCTAATGCAGTATTTTAGATTTGAAATCTCCCAGGGCCATGCATGTTCCTAGGAGACAGTCTGATGATCCCTTGTGGTAAGTCTTCTGTGGTGGTGTTCCTTCATGTCCAGGACCTTGTTCATGCAGTTGATTTTCAAAACACATATTCAAGACTTATAAAGTCGGATTAAATGTTGGCTACAGAAACCTTGTCTCTATGCTTGTTTCTGGGTGTTAGAACTTTGGGACTCATGCTTCTTTCATAAGTGCTTTAATTATTGAAGCATTGCTTCAGAGTTCAGAGATAGTATTCCAGCAACTTCTTGAGTGTCTCAGTTCTGTCTGATCCAAAATTTTCATTAATTTTTCCTCATATCACTGTCTCTATCAGATTTATGAACAGCATGGAAAAGAGAAACCAAACAGCTTTTCCAGGATTCTCTCTTCTGGGACTGACAGAAGACCCAAAACTGCAGCCTGTCTTGGTCAGCTTGTTCTTTTCTATATATTTGGTTACCCTTACGGGAAACTTGCTTATAATCTTGATTGTTATCTCAGACTCCCATCTTCATACCCCTATGTATTTATTTCTCTCCAATTTGTCTTTAAATGACATCTGTTTAAGCACTAGCACAATCCCAAAGATGCTGGTAAATATACAAGAAAATAGTCAAAGCATCACATTCAAAGGCTGTCTCACTCAAATGAGGTTTGTCTTAATTTTTGGTGGCATGGAAAACTGTCTTCTTGCAGTAATGGCTTATGACCGCTATATGGCTATTTGTCACCCTCTGAGGTACACAGTCATCATGGAACCCTGTTTCTGTGTCCTGCTGATTCTATTGTCCCTGCTAATTAGTCTTGTGGATTCTTTAATGCACAGCCTGATGGTGCTAAGACTGTCATTCTGCAGACACCTGGAAATACCAAACTTCTTCTGTGAACTTCCCAAGATGCTCAAGTTGGCCTGTTCTGATACCCTCATTGATAACATCCTTATTTATATTTCATCCTGCATATTTGCTGGAATTCCTCTCTTTGGAATAGTTTTCTCTTATATTCATATCATGTCCTCTATTTTTAGAATGCCATCATCAGAAGGAAAGCACAAAGCCTTTACCACTTGTGGGTCTCACCTGTCAGTTGTTTCCTTGTTCTATGGGACAGGATTTGGGGTATACATTACATCTATTATTATGGATTCATCCAGGAAGACTGCAGTGGCTTCAGTGATGTATTCTGTTGTACCTCAGATGCTGAATCCTTTTATCTATAGTCTGAGGAACAGGGAAATGAAGCATGCTATGAGGAAATTCTTCAGTAGAATGGCTTCTTTCCTATGATATTTCATTTATTTGGACATCAATTTTGAGAGTAAGTAAACTAATACAATTTTACTGAATCAGAATTCCCACTCATTTCATACTGTATTCTTCTACTATTACCACAAAATCACTGTGCTTAAACTGTATTAAATTTCACAATTATGACAGTTTCTATGACTATATGACAAGGAGATGATCATTCATTACCAGTGAAACTGTTACTGTGATTTTCTTAATCACAGTGAATGTACCTATGAGTTTACTATTTCTCAGCAAATTCAATGTCATTATCCACAGAACTGATTTATTTATATATTAGTTGTTTGTGTTGATTTTGAGAGAGTCATCAATGACCAGTGATGGTATCTTCAGACCTAAGAGCATAAAAACCCTAACATTATTATCATAGATTAATAGAGTTGTCTATCATCCAAAGTGGACATTGTATGGTGAAGAATATATTTGAAGAAGCTTGGGCTTCCATCAATACTTCCTACAACTCTTTTCTTCCAGATGCTGGGAATAATATCTAAAACAAGGGGAGTTTCTGGCATATATATATATATATATATATATATATATATATATATATATATATATTGTTGGGTCTGATTAAATGACTTAAATATATATCATTTAGTCATTTAGACTAAATACCTTTAGTAGGCTGAATTGTTGACCTAAAAATATGTCCAGGTTTTAGGCCAATGGGATGGCTCACACGGTAGCAAGCTTTATTGCTATACCTGCTGACATTTTTTCACCTCTTATGTTCCATATGCTAGAAGTAAATCTTCACTCACATAATGTGTCATCTGAGTTCTATATGTAACCCATGGCATGTAGACACAACACAGTACATAGACAATCATGCACACACAGTAGATAGGAAAACAGACAGACAAACAGACACACAGACAAATAAAATGTCAAATATTGTGATGTAACCAAATCTGATTTTACTAGTAGATGGAGAGCCCTGTTCCCTGCAAGTTATCCTTTACCCTCTACACAGAAACCTTCCATTTATGTGCCTATATCCCCTAAAAGACACACTTCCATAAAAACATCCAAGTCTGTGGACTGAGTTCATTTTAAAACTTCTGAGAATAAGAAAACTCCAGATGATGTATTATTTTATAGGCAACTGCATTTCTTCAAGGAAAACTTAGCTCTATAAGGACATTTCTTCTAGAAATGAGATGAAGTCATAATTTTTCTGTTATTTTGTCTTCTGTAAAGTAATGATTATTCCTATTTTCATATGTGTTTTATAATAATATAAAATTTTATATCCTATACCAGTTTTATTAAAGTTATACACTTTCCCTTCCAGAAGAATGTACCTAAGAGCTAAAGAAAAGTATTTCCTGAGGAAACATTGAAATTAATAATTGTAATTTTCATTCACATGGCAAATGTAGAACACAGTACATTATTCTGAATGAATAAAGCTACACCATATAATTTCATTGTCACCACTTGAAATAATGTATAAATAAGTTACTATTTATTGAAAATTGGGCTGAAAGGTTAAATACAAAATGATATATGAGAACAAGTATAGAGTTCTTGAAAATCAAAATAAAATATTTTTCTAACTTATTTAGATTTACAATAAAGTACAGTTTTGCAAAGAATAAATTTGCAAACAATGTGTTGGAAGATTTGATAGACCACTGAAATTGCACAATTGATGTTGCTCATTTCTAGAGCTGATTTTCATGAAGTTTTCAAATTGCAGGTCAACAGCTGACATTTTCATCAATCATCAGGCAATCTATTGCTTGAGGGGAACAGGAGACTGTCAACCTTGTTTATTTTCCATCATCATCACTGTTTTCCTTTAGGTCAAAGTATACTGTGGAATTTAGATACCAAAGAGATATTCTTCTCTTCCCTTCTGATAAACTGACAGATCATCTATAACCTCTCTTTTGAGGGGGGTTTGTTTCTACCAAGATACTTACTTAATATCCCATAAACAATATACTAATGTTTGTTCTGGCTGTGGAATTTGATTCCCACCTCTGTATTGCTTTCCATAATCTGATACTGACCTCTGGTTAGTTTATTCTTATATACAGAAATGAATAAATACTCAAATACAGGATCTGATCATCATTTTTAATTGGATGAGAATTTAGTACATGAAAATATCATGTTTGCATAAATTTACTCCCATATCTACCCCTCAAAATTTTTCTTCTCTCTACACATATCTTTGTATCATTGCCATGAGTTATTATTTGTCCCTGTATTGCATGTTTTCAACACACAGATTCCACTTCTTGTGTCAGTGTAAATATGTGTATGACAAACTATTGGGGCATTGAAAGCCTAGATACATTTATAATTTCTTTTATAGATCAAAATGTCATTAGATCATTTCTCCCTCACATTTTTCCTTCCAAAATTTCTCTTGTACCCTGCCTTGCTACCTTTAAAATTCCTTTTCTCTTTTTTCAGTAATTTATGTATATATATATATATATATATATGCAATTAAATATATGTTCTTTAAATATAATCTGTTCCAACTGCATAATATTTATTTGTGGTGTTCAGGTATGGAAAATTGATAATGCTTAATCAATTGGTGTTGTCCTTGAAGAAGGCTATTTCTATATCTGGCCTTTCTCAATTGTTTGTAGTTTTTTTTGTAGGCATGAGGCTTCACAGTCTTTCTTTCACCTACTTTGAGATGCCTATTTGTGTCATCTTTCTTTAGCTCATGTTTATAGAGAGTCGTGTTGGAAATATTTTATTGGTGTGGTTTGTGACATGATGAGGAGATACATTCCTCCAGCAAACTTCCTTTTCCTCTGACACAAATTTTTTTCCTAGTTTTTTGCAACGTTGACTGAGCCCTATGTGAAGGAGTGTTTTATAAATATATCAATTGAATTACCCGAATCGTTTTGGTAACTGCTTGTTTGCCTTGTTAAAAACAATCCTCACAACATTGGTCTGTAATTACTTGTTTGACCATGTGACATCTTTCTACTAGAGTACATAATAATCCTAAGTCTTACTGTATTTTCTGCTTATTCTGCTAACTCTTTACAATAACATTTTGTATGAATTGCTTCACAGCCTCAATCTTGGTGTACTCAGCTTCTCTGACTTGAAATATTACACAAATGATTTCATTATACATTTCAATTATTATGTTAGTTTTATTCTGCCTTAAGATTGAATTATGCCATTTGAAGGAGGTTCATGTAACTGGACATTACCATATAAGGCAAAATAAGTCATAGACATCATAACAAATATTCTGTATTTTCTTTCATATGTAGAGTATAAACAAAATAAAGTAAAATAGGGAAGTAGAAGTAAATGTATTTATTTCTGTTATGTCTCATTACCCAAAATACATGGACATAACAACCTGTAGAAAGAAAGGTTTAACTTGACTCATGTTTCAGGAGATTTTTGTATATCATATGTGATACAGAAACTCATTTACAAAAGGTCAAGCTTCCAGTCTATTGTGCTAAAAGTGTCCAGTATTCCTATGAAACAAAAGAAGATAGAATAGAATCAGAAGCTGGATAAATGTAAAGGTTCACAATACAAACATTATTAGAGCCACATTCTGTGACTTTCTCCAAGAAAATCTAGATTGCTGTTTGTAAGCAGGTGAGCGTATCTGAAAGACAAGTATAGAACCTGTGATTGGACAGCTGAAAAGGTGCACGGATTGAGAGTTTTTGAGAAGCAGGAGAGATAAGAAGGAGGGGAGAATGAAGGAACACAGAGAAAGAGAAGAGCAACCCAGATCCATGTGGTTTTAAATAGCCACAGGTAGCTAAAGGGGCCGACAATTATGGGACAATTTGTCTTATCTAGGTGTGCAGTTAATATCAATATCAATTGGCTCTGAGTTTACTGTGTGGATATTTTGTGGGGTGAGAATTTATTGATAAAATCCTCTAGAGATTTGATTTTACCTGATTACTGGGAATTGTGACTATAACCACAGGCAGCAGATGGTTGGGGATATGAACAGAATCTGGTCTCTGAATGTGGCTAGGCATGGAGGCAGCAAAGACTACTGGATTCAGAGAGTTGCCAGTGCTTTGGAGATGATTATTCAGTCATCTCAATTTTTAATAATTTAATGCTACAAGAAAAGGTGGGTTTTGTTCATTTGTTTTTTTCTGTTTTCTTGTATACTGAAGGATGACTGGTGCACATATGAATACACAGTTGTTATAACAGCAAAAAGAAAACTGTGCAGATATAGCTGACAGAAAATTCTGATATGAAGAAGGATGTGACAGAAGTTTGTGAAATGTGTCACAAAATTAGTGAGGTGTTTTCTGTTTATTGTACATGTACTCACAACCATTAGTCATAAAAGCTAAATTTACAAATTATCAAGTTAAACAAATTTGGATTCAAAATAAAACTTTCCCATTTATTGTTTCTGATATTGAGCAATAAAATTGATCTTTTCAATTTTCCATCTTATTGTCAGCAAATGTATTGTTAACACTTAACTTATGCATCTATTGGAAGATATTTTTGGAGTTAAATAAAGGAATAAAAGTCTTGACACCAAGTAGATAATTAATCAAACAAACCAGCACGTTCCATTCCATTAAGTAGCCAAAAGAATGAAATAACTTCAATGGCATTTTACTCCACACAAGCCTAACAACCATTTAAATGTTTCATAATCTCTTCAAATTGTAATCTATTCAATAAAAGTGTTTCATTTAAAAAAAAGAAAAAAAAGAAGGTTTGTAGACCTAAAGCAGCATTCCTGTAAAAGTAGCTGCTGACAATTGGAAGCTATTGGAAGAAGGGAAGTCACTTTAACCTAAAGTACAGCCCCTGATGGGATGACCGCACATGGGCAGCCAACTGTAATTAGATTTTGAAAAAATTGCATACATAGTTGTATAGGTAGAGAGAAAGGATGAATGTAGTGCAGATGGAGGGAAGTTTTGAATATAATCAAGGAGCATTCTATGAAATTATCAAGAAACTAATCCCATATGAGAAAAGATATTACAGATAGATCAAATTAATTTTCTCCAATATAGAGTGTCCAATCTTAAGTGGAAATGTCTAATATAATTGAATATAAGCAATGCTAAATGGACTTAATAGATTGTATATACATTTGTATACATATGAATTAATATACATATATGTACAGATATGTGACAATGTATTATATATGTTTGCATCTATATAGTATGCATATGTACAGATGTGTAACAACAGTAAAGAAGAGATCATGAATTTTGGAAGAAGGGTCAATAATGACTGAGATATAGTGCTTATATGAACAATTCTCTCAAAAATTATAAAAATTTAATGAACTTTTAGAGCTTAAGAGATTTGTCACTGGTTAATGATACATTCTTTTCTGCATATGTAGCAGAGGATGACCTTATCTGGCATCAACAGAAAGTGAGGCCCTTGGTTATATGAAGGCTTGATGTCCCAGAATAGGGCAATGCTATGGTGGTGACTTGGGAGTGGAGTGGAGAACACTCAAAGAAGCAGGGTGAATGTGATAAGGACATGTGGAGGGGAAGCTGGGAAGGGGGATAACATTTGAAATGTAAATAAATAAAATAACCAGTAAAAGAGGATATATTCTTTTCTCTCCCAGACTACCTACCACTCATGTTACAGAATACAGCCAGTTGTAACCCCAGTTCTGACATTCTTATCTGGCCCCTGGAAACATATATATATATATATATATATATATATATATACATATACATACACATACATACATATATATATGTATATATATATTGCATAATGTATGGCTGTGTACATATTTAATATATGATGCTTAGTGCATATAAAGTAATCTTTAATAAAACTATTAAGAATAAATGTGTAATTTATCCATAAAATAAGTGTAATCAAGAAAAGAAGCATAATGGGCAATGATTATTTTTCTAGTAAAAGCAACGATGTCTTACATTTTCCTCATATACACACAATACTATATTAGGTTTTGTTGTTTTTGTTGTGAGATTCTTCACATCTTGTCATTTCTTTGGTATAGCTATCTTTCTTATACTGGAGTTTTCCTTCTAGGATCCTCTGTAGGACTGGATTGGTAGATAGATACTGTTTGAATTTGGTTTTGTCCTGGAATATTTTGGATTCTCCATCTATGCTGATTGAGAATTTTGCTGGGTATAGTAGCCTTGGCTGGCAATTGTGTTCTTTTACAGTCTGCATGACCGCTGGTCAGGATCTTCTGGGGTTTATAGTCTCTGTTGAGAAGTCTGGTGTAATTTCTTTTCTGTTCTCATTTATTTGGCTAATATCTAATATATACAAAGAACTCAACAACTTAGACAACAGAGAATAATATAATCCTATTAAAAATGAGATACAGAGGTAACCACATATTGCTGTGTAGCACCTAAAGAAATGTTAAATATCCTTACTCATCAGTGAATGAACAGCTTTCAGAATGGATGAGATAAAAAATTCATGTGACAGAACATGGTGGCAAGGATGTGGAGAAAAAGGAAAACCCCTACATTGTTGGTGGGATTGCAAGCTCATACAACCACTCTGGAAATCACTCTAGAACTTCCTCAAAAAATTGGACATAGTATTTCCTAATGACCCAGCTATACCTCTCACATGCATATATTCAAAAGATGCTGCAACAAATAACAAGGAAACTTGCTCCCCTATGTTCATAGCAGCTTTATTCATAATAGGCAGAAGCTGGCAGAACAGACATCTCTCAACAGAGGAATGGACACAGAAAATGTGGTATAATTACACAATGGAGTACTACTCAGATATTAAAAACAATGACTTCAGGAATTATTAAGGAAGTAGATGGATCTAGAAAATATCACCCTGAGTGAGGAAAATGAATCACAAAAGAACACATGGAATGTACTCACTGATAAGTGATTATTACCCCAAAAGTTTGGAATACCTAACAAAAAGTTCACAGATTATATGAAGCTCAAGAAGAAGGTAGACCAAAATGTAGATGTGTTTTCCTTTTTAGAAGGGAGAACAAAATATTCATGGGAGGAAATACAGGAGACAGGGACTGGAGCAGGGACCGAGGAAAAAATCCTCTAGAGACTGCCCCACCTGAGGTTCTATCCCATATGCTGCCACCAAACCCAGTCACAATTGCTGATGCCAAGAAATTCTTCCTGACAGGATACAGGTATGGGTGTCCCCAGAAAGACTCTGCCAGAGCCCCATTTTAAAGACAGGGATGATTGTAGCTAACGATTGGCTTAAACAAGGGAACTCCAATAGAGGAATTAGAGCAAAGACTGAAGGAGCTTAAGGGGTTTTCATCATCATAGGAAGAACAAGAGTATCAACCAACCAGACCCCACCACAGCTCCCAGGGACTAAACCACCAACCAATGAGTACTCTTGGAGGGACCCTTAATTCCAGCCATGTATGTAATATAGAATGATATTGTTCAGCATTAATAGGAAAAACCCTTGGTCCTGTGAAGGCTTGTTTCCCCAGTGAAGGCTAATGCAAGGGCTTTGAGGTTAGAGTTGGTGGGAGGGGGAGGGGCTTTGAAAAAGGGGGAACGGGGATAACATTTGAACTGTTAATATATAAAATATCCAAGGAAAATAAAGCTTAAAGAAAAGAAATACAAAGACAAAAATATAAAGCAGAGACTGAAGGAAAGGCCATTCAGAGACTGCCCTACCTGCGAATCCATCACACACACAGTCATCAAACTCACATATAGATGCCAAGAAGTACTGGCTGATAGAAACTTGATATAGCTCTCTGATGTGTGGCTCTGCCAGAGCCTGACAAATACAGATGCAGAAGCTCTCAGTCAACCATTAGATTGAACATGGTCTCCAATGAAGGAGCTTGAGAAAGGACTGAAGGAGCTGAAGTGGTTTGCAACCTTATAAGAAGAACAATATTAACAAAGCACAGCCCCAGAACTCGCAGGGACCAAACCACCAACAAAAAAGTACACATGGAGCAACTGTTTTCTCCAGCTACATGTGTAGCAAAGCATGGCCTTGTTGGACGTTTATGGGAGGAGAAGCCCTTCATCCTATGAAGGCTTGATACACTACAATAGGGGAATGCCAAGGTGGGGAGGAGTGAAGAAGAGAGTGGGGGGTGAGAAAGCACCTTCATAGAATCAGCAGAATGGGGGTTAGGTTAGAGTGTTGTCGGAGAGGAAGCCTAGAAAGGGAATAATATTTTAAATGTAAATAAAAAATACCTAATGAAGGAAAAATTGCAAAAAGGAAGTTGTTTCATTATATAAGTTTTTATGTGTGTGTTTATTAAGACATATTAATTACATTAATTATTCACAATCAGTGTGGAATTTGATACTTACACACCAGTTTATAACATGAAATGGATTTTATCTATAGTTATAAACTTTTTTTTCTTTATTAACTTTAGTATTTCTTATTTACATTTCGATTGTTATTCCCTTTCCCGGTTTCAGGGCCAACATCCCCCTAACTCCTCCCCCTCCCCTTTTATATTGGTATACCCCTCCCCATCTTCCCCCAATTGGCGCCTTCCCCCCAATAATCACGATCACTGGGGGTTCACTCTTAGCAAGACCAAGGGCTTCCCCTTCCACTGGTGCTCTTACTAGGCTATTCATTGCTACCTATTTGGTTGGAGCCCAGGGTCAGTCCATGTATAGTCTTTGGGTAGTGGCTTAGGCCCTGGAAGCTCTGGTTCATTGGCATTGTTGTTCATATGGGGTCTCGGGCCCCTTCAAGCTCTTCCAGTCCTTTCTCTGATTCCTTCAACGGGGGTCCAGTTCACAGTTCAGGGGTTTGCTGCTGGCATTCGCCTCTGTGTTTGCTGTATTCTGGGTGTGTCCCTCAGGAGAGATCTATATCCAGTTTCTGTAGGCCTGCACTTCTTTGCTTCATCCATCTTGTCTAATTGGGTGGCTGTATATGTATGGGCCACATCTGGGGCAGGCTCTGAAAGGGTGTTCCTTCTGCCTCTGTTTTAATCATTGCCTCCCTATTCCCTGCCAAGTGCATTCTTGTTCCCCTTTTAAAGAAGGTGTGAAGCATTCACATTTTGATCATCTGTCTTCAGTTTCGTGTGTTCTGTGCATCTAGGGTAATTCAAGAATTTGGGCTAATATACACTTATCAATGAGTGCATACCATGTGTGTTTTTCTGTGATTGGGTTACCTCACTCAGGATGATATTTTCCAGTTCCCTCGATTTACCTATTAATTTCATAAAGTCATTGTTTTTGAAAGTTGAGTAATATTCCATTGTGTAGATGTACCATATTTTCTGTATCCATTCCTCTGTTGAAGTGCATCTGGGTTCTTTCCAGCTTCTGGCTATTATAAATAAGGCTGCTATGAACATAGTGTAGCACGTGTCTTTTTTATATGTTGGGGCATCTTTTGGGTATATGCCCCAAGAGAGGTATAGCTGGGTCCACAGGTAGTTCAATGTCTAATTTTCTGAGGTACCTCCAGACTGATTTCCAGAATGGTTGTACCAGTCTGCAATCCCACCAACAATGGAGGAGTGTTACTCTTTCTCCACATCCTCGCCAGCATTTGCTGTCACCTGAGTTTTTGATCTTAGCCATTCTCACTGGTGTGAGGTGAAAGCTCAGGGTTGTTTTGATTTGCATTTCCCCTATGACTAAAGATGTTGAACATTTCTTTAGGTGTTTCTCAGCCATTCGGCATTCCTCAGCTGTGAATTCTTTGTTTAGCTCTGAACCCCATTTTTTAATAGGGTTATTTGTCTCCCTGCGGTCTAACTTCTTGAGTTCTTTGTATATTTTGGATATAAGCCCTCTATCTTTTGTAGGATTGGTAAAGATCTTTTCCCAATCTGTTGGTTGCAGTTGTCCTAACCACAGTGTCCTTTGCCTTACAGAAGCTTTGCAGTTTTATGAGATCCCATTTGTCGATTCTTGATCTTAGAGCATAAGCCATTGGTGTTCTGTTCAGGAAATTTTCTTCAGTGCCCATGTGTTTGAGATTCTTCCCCACCATTTATTCTATTAGTTTGAGTGTTTCTGGTTTGATGTGGAGGTCATTGATCCACTTGGACTTAAGCTTTGTACAGGGTGATAAGCATGGATCGATCTGCATTCTTCTACATGTTGACCTCCAGCTGAACCAGCACCATTTGCTGAAAATGCTATCTTTTTTCCATTTGATGGTTTTGGCTCCTTTGTCAAAAATCAAGTGACCATAGGTGTGTGGATTCATTTCTCGGTTTTCAATTCTATTCCATTGGACTATCTGCCTGTCTCTGTACCAATACCATGCAGTTTTTATCACTATTGTTCTGTAATACTGCTTGAGTTCAGGGATAGGGATTCCTCCTAAAGTCTTTTTATTGTTGAGGATAGTTTTAGCTATCCTGGGTTTTTTTTTGTTATTCCAGATGAATTTGCAAGCTGTTCTGTCTAACTCTTTGAAGAATTGGATTGGTATTTTGATGGGGCATTGCATTGAATCTGTAGATTGCTTTTGGTAAATGGCCATTTTTACTATATTAATCCTGCCAATCCATGAGCATGGGAGATCTTTCCATCTTCTGACGTCTTCTTCAATTTCTTTCTTCAGTGTCTTGAAGTTCTTATTGTACAGTTCTTTTACTTGCTTGGTTAAAGTCACACGGAGATATTGTATATTATTTGGGACTATTATGAAGGTTGCCGTTTCCCTATTTTTTTTCTCTGCTTGCTTCTCTTTTGTGTATAGGAAGGCTACTGATTTATTTGAGTTAATTTTATACCCAGCCACTTTGCTGAAGTTGTTTATCAGCTTTAGTAGTTCTCTGGTGGAACTTTTGGGATCACTTAAATATACTATCATATCATCTGCAAAGAATTATATTTTTACTTTTTCTTTTCCAATCTGTATCACCTTGATCTCCTTTTGTTGTCTGATTGCTCTGGCTAGAACTTCAAGAACTGTATTGTTTATAGAGAGAGAGAGTTGGTAGCCTTGTCTAGTCCCTGATTTTAGTGGGATTGCTTCAAGTTTCTCTCCATTTAGTTTAATGTTAGCGACTGGTTTGCTGTATATGGCTTTTACTATGTCTAGGGATGGGCCTTGAATTCCTATTCTTTCCAGGACTTAAATCATGAAGGGGTGTTGAATTTTGTCAAATGCTTTCTCAGCATCTAACGAAATGATCATGTGGTTTTGTTCTTTCAGTTTGTTTATATAATGGATCACGTTGATGGTTTTCTGTATATTAAACCATCCCTGCATGCCTGGGATGAAGCCTACTTGATCATGGTGGATGATTGTTTTGATGTGCTCTTGGATTCGGTTTGCCAGAATTTTATTGAGTATTTTTGCGTCGATATTCATAAGGGAAATTGGTCTGAAGTTCTCTTTCTTTGTTGGGTCTTTGTGTGGTTTAGGTATAAGAGTAATTGTGGCTTCATAGAAGGAATTTGGTAGTGCTCCATCTGTTTCAATTTTGTGGAATAGTTTGGATAATATTGGTATGAGGTCTTCTGTGAAGATCTGATAGAATTCTGCACTAAACCCATCTGGACCTGGGCTCTTTTTGGTTGGGAGACCTTTAATGACTGCTTCTATTTTGTTAGGAGTTATGGGGTTGTTTACATGTTTTAAACTTAACATATGCTGCTTTGAAACTCCTAATAGTTTAATTCTATAATATCTAGTTTTGGCATGTGTATAAAAGGGATCACTTACATTTCTATTCTGCTTCTGACTTATTTAATCAATGTTGTTTTCATTTTTTTAAGAATTCTACCCTCTCTATATGTTCAACATTTCTTGGATTGTTGTAAAGTATAGAAATATAAAAAATTTAATGAATTCCGTTCGTACCCTGAGATATCTATCAGGGGTGGAATGTGAATGGAATTGGTATTGTTTCCCTGAGGGAAAAGTGTTTGAGAACAAGCTTTCTTTATGTTTGCAGTGCTGATAGATAACATTTAAGTAATGAGAGATTTATGTCAGTTGTGTTGACATTGAAATTTTATAACCAAGTTTCAGTTACTATTTTTTGTTTCTCAGATGAAGGTTTGCTATGACTGCCAGGTGCCTGACTCTAAGATCAACCTTTTTCTTTACTCTGAGTAATATGACAGGAGTGTATACCCTTAAAGACAAATTATGTAGATGGAAGAAATTCATAGTATCTGGGGTCTTAACCCATGAAGCTATATTTGGCTCATTTGACTTTCATTATTTTTTGAAATCTTCATTTTATAGACCTGGCCAAGGTAACTGATTGAATTGTGGGTAATGTCACAAACTGTAATAAATTATAAACTTGAATCATAAAACAAAACAAAACCACTTATTACTAAACTTCATCTTGTCACATACTCTGTCAAAGCAATTAGAAGTGTACATAAAACAGTTTTCTTATGAACCATAATAAATTTTATGATAACTCCCCACCACACAAGAAGTCTTTGGGTAATAATGTATAGTAATTTCTAAAGCAAGTAATATCAACACAAAAATAATGCCATTTACTAAAAATACTAGTCATATCAAGCAACTACAAGTGCCAACACCTTACTTGGTCTAAATCATCTGATAGGTCCTGAAGCAGTTATATCAGGCTGGTTGGAGTGTAGCAACTTTATTAAGAATAAGAGAATTTTTGCCCTTATCAGAAAGAAAATATAGTGGCAATTGCTAGAATCAATACAGTTGTAGTTGCCAGAATACAAATGATATTCGTAGACTATGTAAGGTTCCCCAACTTAAAGTCTAACATAAATAGTCATTTCAAGCCACCATGTTTTCTTGACTTCTATGGGCACCTACAGAGAAACACAAAGCAATCAGAATGCTTCACACTTTGAGAAGTGCATTAGTCTCTCGGGAACTTGAAGCACACTATGTTACATGCTGCTCAATTCCATGGTTCCATGTAACTAATCACAGCAAATGAATTAGCAGAATGCTCATCAGAGGATGTTTAAAAATAATAATGAATTTCATTGCTATTTTGTAAAGACAATAAATATGTATTTCAATACATGTCATATTTGATTGCATGGAAATTAAAAACAATGAAATTTTTACCAAGGCAAATAGTTGTTCCCATATCATGACATATAAAACGAAAGAAAAACACTGATAAATTATTTCACTATGAAACTAACCACAGTAGAGAAGTGCTAAATTCATTAATATACATTCCAGAGATCTAGTAGATAGAGTTCAGATAGAGCTGTCATTTCTAAGGTTTACAGAAAATAAATGTAGATGAGTATGCCCCTTTCATGATAAAAACATCCATCACACACACACACACACACACACACACACACACACACACACACACACAGAGAGAGAGAGAGAGATATCAAAATTTTCTCTTATATTTGTAATTTTGAGGAAATAAAGTAAGTAAAATATTAACTCTTAAGGATACAGAAGAAGAAGAGAATGAAAATATGGAGGCTAGGCAGAGCAAATGATGCCCTTCAACCTGGAAGAATGCATGTAGGAGAATGAAACTTGATCCATATTCATCAACCTAGAAAACTAAAATTCCATTGCCTTACAAAAGCTTTGCAATTTTAAGAGGTCTAACTTGTTGATTCTTGATCATAGAGCATAATCCATTGGTGTTTTGTTAAGGAAAATTTCCCCCATGCCTATATGTATCAGGTTTTTCCACACTTCCTCTTCTATTAGTTTCAGTGTATCAGTTTTATTTGGAGATCTTTGATCTACCTGAGTTTTATACAAGGAGATAAGAATGGGTCATTTACATTCTTCTACATGCTGACCTACAGTTGTATCAGCACCACTTGTTAAAAATGCTCTATTTTTCATTGAATAGTTTTAGCAACTTTGTCATAGATCAACTTACCATAGGTATATGGATTCATTTCTGAGTCTTCCCTTCTTTTTCCATTGATCAACCTGCCAGTCTTTGTACCAATACAATGCATACAATGTAATTTTTATCACAATTGCTCTGTTATAAAGCTTCATTTCAGATATGGTGATTCTCCCTGAAGTTCTTTATGTTGAGAATTGTTTGCTGTCCTGGGTTTTTTGCTTTTCCAAATGAATTTGCAATTTGCTCTTTCTAATTGTGTGAAGAATTGAGATGTCAGTAGGACAAAATGCCAACCACCAGGTGGTGAATAGGTATTTACAAATTCTATATCAGATAGAGTTCTAATATCTATACGTCTATGAACTGAAGAAGTTAGACTCCAGAGAATCAAATTATACTATTAAAAATGGGTATTAGATAACTAAACAAAGAATTTTCAACTGAGGAATATTAAATGGCTTAGAAGAAAATAAAGAAATGTTGAATATCCCTAGTCATCAGGGAAATGCAAATCAAATCAACCCTGAGATTCTATCTCACTCCAGTCAGAATGGCTAGGCCCAAAATTTCACATGACAGTAGATACTGGTGATGATGTGGAGAAATGGGAACTCTCTATTGTAGGTGGGATTGCAAACTGTTACAACCACTCTGGAAATACTTCTCAGATACCTAAGAAAAAATTTAAAGATCATATTAAGCTCAAGAAGGAAGAAGACCAAAATATGGATGCTTCATTCTTTGTTAGAAGGTAGGAAAAAAACTCATGGGACAGAATATATGGAGAAGAATATACTAGAGACAGAAGAAAAGGACATCTCGAAACTGCCCCACCTTGGGATCCATTATATACATAGCCACAAATTCCAGTCACCAAGAAGTGCCTGTTGATAAGAGGCAGATATGGGTACCACCTGAAAGGCTCTGCCAGTGCCCGACTGATACAGACGAGGATGGTTGCAGCTAGCCATTGTACAGAACAAGGGCGACCCCAATGGAGGAGTTACAGAAAAGACTGAAGGAGCTGATGGTGTGTGCAACACCATAGAAAGAACAACAGTTTCAACCAACCAGACCCCATAAAGGTCCCAGGGACTAAACCAACAACCAATGAGAATACAGTGAGGGACCCATGTCTCCATCCACATATGTAGAAGAGCATGGATTTGTCCACCATTAATAGGAGGAAAAGTCATTGATCCTATGATACCTTGTTTCCCGATGTAGGGTAATACCAGGATGTTGAGGTTGGAGTGGTTGGATGGAAGTGAAAACATTCTCATAGAAGCAGGGGGAGGAGTATCATACAGGGGACAGCAGATAACATTTGAAATTTAAATGCATAAAATATTCAAGAAAAATACAATTTTTTTTGATGTTCTAAGCACAGGTTTCAAATGCCTGAAAGATTAGTTTTATTTGATTTTCTTTTTATAGGGAGAAGTAAAAAAGGCTAGAAAAAATATATCCAGGTGCAGTGGTGTACACATGTAGTCTCAGCAATTGAGGGGTGGAGACAGAAATATCAGTTCATGATCATCCTTGGTTATATAAGGAGTTTAAGGCCAGCCTTGGCTTCACAATAACAAACCTAAAAAATACATATTTCATCATAAGTCATTTTAATACTATGTATATTTAGCTTAATAGTAGGATTGAATTCTCTATCAGGGCTTATGACCTATCTCGCTTCAGGTGCTTGGCCCCTTTAAAATCGATAGGTATGGGTTCCATCTGATGCAGTGGGTCTTACATCCAATCAGAAAGTAGTTGGTTATTTCCATAACATTTGTGCCATTATTGTACCATTGAACTTATCTTGTCAGGGCAGACACTGTTGTAGTAAGAAAAATACAATTTTTAAAAAGAAAGAGAAACTAAACTCTAAATGCATCAATGTCTTCAACCTAAGGTCAGTTATACTGAATCTAATAAAAGAGAAAGTAAAGAATTTCCTGGAACAAAAATGATATTTCTAAATAAAACACAATTAGCACAGGGAGGACAATCAACAATTAATAAATGGTACCTCGGGTTGGAGAGATGGCTCAGCCGTTAAAGGCTAGGCTCACAACCAAAAATATAAATGGTACCACATGAAACTTAAAGTCAGTATAGGAAAAGATATAATCGTTTAAATAAAGCAGTATCTTACAAGATGGGAAAACACTTTTTATAAGTACAATACTATATATTTGATGGAGACAAAATAAATAAATAAATAAAAGATCAACTAACAAGGAAACAAATGACAGTATGAAAAATGGTGGTACAGATCTAACTCGAATACTGCGAAAAAGGAAATACAAACAACTGTGAAGGATTTAAGTAGATATTCCACATATTTAGTGATCAGTGAGATTTTACCTCACACTTATCAGAATGTTTGTAAACAATAAAGAGCTCATGCTGGTTAGTATGTAGTGATATTCATAGTGCAATTACACATTTAAACAGGCACTATAAAAATCAGTCAAGCTCTTAGGATAATGGAATGGAAATATTTGGAGAAGAGTTTATATAACTCTTGGACTCATACCCAATGGATGCATCACCTTTCCACAGAGATATTTAAACATCCATTTCCATTGCCATTCTATTTGTAATAGCCAAAAACTGAAAAATACTAATTGTCTGTCAACAAATGAATGCATGAAGAAAATGGCATATGTTTAACAATGAAATATTACTTAGTTATTAAAAATTGATAAAGAGCTGCACCTGAAACTGACCTAGTCTCAAAGCTCTCTGTATGCAAATCCCATGGTGGGGAGAGTTGGGCTCTCTGCAGACAATGCTGTGTGCACTTCACTTGCAGGAGACCATCACTTCTGTTCACATTCCTTGCCCAAGAGGAATCCGACTGGGGCCTTCTGGACACAGGAACCTAAGAGCAATCAGGGACAGGATCATTCTGATCTCTGCCTGTGCCCAGAGGTAAAAGCTAAACTCCAGATCTGACACACCCGAGCACAGAGGTACGACCACAACTTCTGCTCTGAGGGACTCACCTGGAACCCTCAGGACACTGGAACCCAGGAGCAGTGTGTGATAAGATCCTTCTGGTTCCCTCCTGTGCCCAGAGTTGACCAGATTCCAAAGCTAACTGTACCCAGGTCCCTCAGGGAAAACCCAGTTTCCAGGAGTACTGACACTCAGGCTTGCAGCAGGGTCAAAACACTGTAAGAGACAACAAGTCCAGCTAACCACAGAGACAACCTGAAGGCAAGAGGCATGAGCAGGAACCTAAGCAACAGAAACCAAGAGTACTTGTTCATATCAGAACCCAGTTCTTCCACCAAAGCAAATACTGGATATCCAAGCACACCGGAAAAGCGAGATTTAGATTTAAAAATCACATTTTATGATGATGATGGAGAACTTTAAGGACATAAATAACTTGCTTAAAGAAATACAGGACAACAGAGGTAAACAAATAGAAGCCTTTAAAGAGGAAACACAAAAATGCATCAAAGAATTACAGAAAAACACAACCAAACAGTTGAAGGAATTGAACAAAACCATCCAGAATCTAAAAATGTAAATAGATACACAGAACACACGAAACTCAAGAAGGATGACCAAAATGTGAATGTTTCACTCCTCCTTTAAAAGGGGAACAAGAATACCCTTGAGAGGGAATAGGGAGGCAATGATTAGAACAGAGGCTGAAGGAACGCCCATTCTGAGCCTGCCCCATCTGTGGCCCATACATATACAGCCACCAAACTAGATAAAGTGGATGAAGCGAAGAAGTGCAGGCTGACAGGGACTGGATGTAGATCTCTCCTGAGAGACACAGCCAGAATATAGCAAATACATAGGCAAATGCCAGCAGCAAACCATTGAACTGAGAACGGGATGCCCATGAAGGGATCAGAGAAAGGACTGAAAGAGCTTGAAGGGGCTTGAGACCCCATATGAAAAACAAGGCCAACCAACCAGAGCTTCCAGGAACTAAGTCACTACCCAAAGACTATACATGGACTGACCCTGGTCTCCAACTGCATAGGTAAAAATGAATAGCCTAGTAAGGGCACCAGTGTAAGGGGAAGCCCTTGGTCCTGCCAAGACTGAACCCCTAGTGAACGGGACTGTTTGGGGGGAGGGTAGTACTGGAGGGAAGATGGGGAGGAGAACACCAATATAGAAGGGGAGGGGAAGCAATTAGGGGGATGTTGGCCTGGAAATCGGGAAAGGGAATAACAATTGAAATGTAAATAAGAAATAACTAATTTAATACAGGTGGAGAAAGAAAAGAAAAGAGAATAGAAACACTAAAGAAATCACAAAGGTAGACAACCCTGGAGATAGAAAACTTAGGGAAGAAATCAGGAATCATAGGTGTAAGCAAACAGAATACAAGAGGTAGAATATAGAATCTCAGGGGCAGAAGATAACATAGAATATAGTGAAATAACCATCAAAAAAAAAGTAAAATGTAAAAAGCTCTTAACCAAAAACATCGAAGAAATCTAGGTCAAGATCAAACCTAAGGACAATGAGTATAGAACAGAGTGAATATTCCCAACATAAAGGGCCAGTAAATATCTTGAACAAAATTATAGAAGAAAACTTCCCTGTGCTAAACAAAGAGATATGCATAAACATACCAGAAGCCTACAGAACTGCAAAGAGATTGGACCAGGAAAGAAATTCCACAAGTCACATAATAGTCAAAACATCAAATACATAAAACAAAGAAAGAATATTAAAAGCAGGAAGGGCAAAAGGTCAAGTAACACATAATGGCAGACATATCAAAATTACCCAAGATTTCTTATCAAAGACTATGAAAGCTAAAAGGTCATAGACAGATGTCATAAAGACCCTAAGAGAATTCAAATGCAAGCCCAGGCAACTATATCCAGCAAAAATTCTCAATTACCATAGGGGAAGAAAGTAAGATATTCCATTACTAACCCAAATTTACACAATATGGTTCCACAACACTAGCCCTACAAAGGATAAGCAATGGAAAACTTCCAACACAGGAAAGAAACTAGACCTGAAAAATGGAAGAAAGTAATCTTCTTGAAACAAACGCAAAAGAAGAGATATACACCAACATAATTCCACCTCTAAAAACAAAAATAATAGGAAACAGTCACTATTCATTAATATATCTGAACATCAGTAGACTCAATTTCTCAATAAAAAGTCATAGACTAACAGACTGAATAAGGAAACTGGACCCAGTATTTTGCTGCATACCAAAAACACACCTCAGTGACAAAGACAAATACCATCTCAGAGTAAAGTCTGGGAAACAATTTTCCAAGTAAATGGTCCCAAGAAACAAGCTGGAGTAGCCTTTGTAATATCAAATAAAATCGACTTTCAATAAAAAGTTATCAAAAAAAGATAATGAAGTCCACTTCACATTCATCAAAGTAAAAATCCACCAAGATAAACTCTCAATCCAGAATTTATATGCTCCAAATGCAAGGGTACCTACTTTCATCAACGAAACTTTACTAAAGCTCAAAGCACATATTGTACCCCACACAATAATAATGGGAGATTTCAACACTCCACTCTCATCAGTGGACAGATCATGGAAACAGAAACTAAATAGACATATGGAAACATATGGAAGTTATAAACCAAATGGTTTTAATAGATATTTACAGAACATTTCATTCTAAAGCAAAATAATATACCTTCTTCTAAGCATGTCATGATACCTTCTCCAAAATTCCACATATATTCAGTCCAATACAGGCCTCAACACATACAAGATGATTGAAATAAACTCATGCATCCTATCAGATCACCATGGACTAAGGTTGATCTTCAATAACAACAAAAACAACAGAAACCCACTTACACATGGAAATTGAACAATACTCTATTCAATGATAGATTAGTCAAGGAAGAAATAAAGACATAAATGAAAGATGTTTTATACTTTAATGACAATGAATCCAATTTATGGCACACCATGAGAGAATTGCTAGGAGAACAATTCATAACTATGTGTGCCTCCAAAAAGAAACTGGAGAGGGCATATGTTAGCAGATGGACAGCACACATAAAACTTTAGAACAAAAAGAAGTGATTACACCAAATACAAGCAAAAATACTATACAAAGAATCAACAAAACCAGGAGCTGGTTCTTTGAGAAAATCAAGAAGATCGAAAAACCTCTTAGGCAGACTAACCAAAGGGCATAGAGAGGGTATCCAAATTAAAAAATCAGAAATGAAATGGGAGACATTGGTACAGAGACAGGCAGGAAGATCAACACAATAGAATAGAAAACCCAGAAATGATTCCATATACCTATCATCTCTTGACCTTTATCAAAGGAGCAAAACCCATCCAGTAGAAAAAAGATGGCATTTTCAACAACTGGTTCTGGTTCACCTGGGAATCAGTATGTTGAGGTAAGCAACTAGATCTATGCTTATCACTCTGTACAAAGCTTAAGTCCAAGTGGATTAAGGACCTCAACATAAAACCAGTTACACTCAAATTAATTAAAAAAAAAAGTCTCGATCACATGGGCAAGTGGGAAAATTTCTTGAACAGAACACCAATGGCTTATGCTCTAAGATCTACAAATAGGACCTCATAAAATTACAAACTTCTGTAAAGTAAAGGACACTCTCATTAGGAAAAATGGCAATGAACCGATTGGGAAAAGTACTATATCAGTCCTCCATCAAATATAGGGCTCATATTCAATATATACAAAGAATTCATCATGTTAGCCTCCAGAGAGCCAAAGAACTCTATTAAAAAATGTGGTTCAGAGCTAAACAAAGAATTCTCAGCTGAGGACTATCGAATGGCTGAGAAGTATCTAAAGAAATGTTCAATATTCTTAGTCATCAGGGAAATGCAAAAAAAAAAAAAAACCTGCGATTCCACCTCACACTAGTTAGAATGGCTAAGATAAAAAACTCCAGTGACAACAGATGCTGGTGTATATATGGAGAAAGAAGAACACTTCTCCACTGTTGGTGGGCTTGCGAGCTGGTACCACCACTCTGGAAATCAGTCTAGAGATTCCTCCATAAATTGGAAATACTACTACCTGAGGACAGCTATACTGCTACTGGGCATATACCCAAATGATGCTCTGACATATAACAAGAACACTTGCTCCACTATGTTCATATCAGCCATATTAATAATATCCAGAAGCTGTAAATAAGCCATATGCCCTTCAGCAGAGGAATGTATATGGAAAATTCAGTATATCTACATAATGGAGTACTACTAAACTATCAAAAGCAATGACTTCATGAACATTATTACAAAATGTTTGGAACTAGAAAATATCAACCTGAAAAAGGTAACCAAGTCATAAAACACACACACACACAAACACACACACACACACATACACACACACACACACAGAGTATGCACTCACTGATAAGTGAATATTAGCCCAAAGGCTAAAAATACCCAAGATACTATACACAGACCACATGAAGCTCAAGAAGAGGGATTAATACAATGCAGATGGTTTCAGTCCTTCTTAAAAGGGGGAATAAAAATATTTATAGGAGGAAAAGTGGAGATAAAAATTGGAGAAGAGCATGAAGGAATGAATATTCAGAGCCGGCCTCACCTGGGGATCCAGGCATATGTATACACCCACCAAAACTAGACAATATTAATGAAGCAAAGAAGTACATGGTGACATGAAACTTCTATAGCTATCTTCTGAGAGGCTCAGTCAGTGCATGACAAATACAGAGCTGAATACTAGCAGCATACCATTGAACAGAGCACAGGGTTTCCATTGGAGAAGTTAGAGAAAGGTTTGAAGGAGCTGAAAGGCCTTGCAACCCAGTAAGAACAACAATACCTACCAACCAGAGCTCCCAGAGACTAAATTACTACCCAAAGAGTACACATGGACAGACCAATGGCTCCAGTTGCATATGTTGCAGAGGATAGACTTGTTGGGCACCAAAGGGAGGACAATACCTTGGTCCTGCCAAGGCTAGAGCCCCCAGTATAGGTGAATGTCAGTGCGGGAAGAGGGGGTAGTTGTGGAGGTGAACACCTCATAGAAAAAGGGGCGGGGGGATAAGATAGGGGGATTATGGACAGGAATCCAGGAAAGGGAATAGCATTTGCTTATCACCCTGTACAAAGCATAAGTCCAAGTGGATCAAGGACCTCCACATCAAACCAGATACACTCAAATTAATAGAAGAAAAAGTGGGGAAGATTCTCGAACTCATGGGCACTGGAGAAAATTTCCTGAACAAAACACCAATGGCTTATGCTCTAAGATCAAGAATTGACAAATGGGATCTCATAAAATTGCAAAGATTGTGTAAGGGAAAGGACACTGTTGTTAGGACAAAATGGCAACCAACAGATTGGGAAAAGATCTTTACCAATCCTACAACTGGTAGAGGGCTTATATCCAAAATATACAAAGAACTCAAGATGATAGACTGCAGAAAGACAAATAATCCTATTAGAAATGGGGTTCAGAGCTAAACAAAGAATTCACAGCTGAGAAATGGGGAATGGCTAAGAAACACCCAAAGAAGTGTTCAATATCTTTAGTCATAAGGGAAATGAAAATCAAATCAACCCTGAGATTCTACCTCACACCAGTTAAAATGACTAAGATCAAAAACTCATGTAACAGTAGATGCTGGCAAGGATGTTGAGAAAGAGGAACACTCCTCCATCGTTGGTGGGATTACAGACTGGTACAACCATTCTGGAAATCAGTCTGGAGGTTCCTCAGAAAATTGGACATTGAAATACCTGAGTACCCAGCTATACCTCTCTTGGGCACATACCCAAAAGATGCCACAACGTATAACAAAGACACATGTTCCACTATATTCATAGCATCCTTATTCATAATAGCCAGAAGCTAGAAAGAACCCAGATGCCCTTCAACAGAGGAATGGATATAGAAATTGTGGTACACCTGCACAATGGAATACTACTCAGCTTTCAAAAACCATGACTTTATGAAATTCATAGGCAAATGGATGGAACTGGAAAATATTATCCTGAGTGAGGTAACCCAATCACAGAAAAACACACATAGTATGCACTCATTGATAAGTGGATATTAGCACAAATGCTCGAATTACCCTAGATGCACAGAACACATGAAACTCAAAAAGGATGACCAAAATGCAAATGCTTCACTCCTTCTTTAAAAGGGGAACAAGAATACCATTGAGAGGGAATAGGGAGGCAAAGGTTAGAACAGAGGCAGAAGGAATACCCATTCAGAGCCTGCCCCATCTGTGGCCCATATATATAAAGCCACCAAACTAGATAAGGTGGATGAAGCAAAGAAGTGCAGGCTGACAGGAACTGGATGTAGATCTCTCCTGAGAGACACAGCCAGAATATCCCGAATACATAGGTGAATACCAACAGCAAACCACTGAACTGAAAACAGGACCCCCATTGAAGGAATCTTAGAAACGACTGAAAGAGCTTGAAGGGGCTTGAGACTCCATATGAACAACAATGCCAACCAAGCAGAGCTTCCAGGGACTATGCCACTACCTGAAGACTATACATGGACTAACCCTGGGCTCCAACCGCATAAGTAGCAATGAATAGTCTAGTAAGAGCACCGGTGGAAGGGGAAGCCCTTGTTCCTATTACGACTGAACCCCCAGTGAATGTGATTGTTGAGGGAGGGCAGTAATGGGGGGAAGATGGGGAGGGGAACAACCAAATTGAAGGGGAGGGGAGTGGTTGGGGTATGTTGACATGGAAACCGGGAAAGAGAATAACTATTGAAATGTAAATAAGAAACACCCGAGTTAATAAAGATGGAAAAAATGGGGTTCAGAGCTAAGCAAAGAATTCACAGTTGAGGAATGCCAAATGGCTGAGAAGAACCTAATGAAATGTTCAACATCTTTAGACACAAGGGAAATGCCAATCAAAACCACCCTGAGATTCCACTTCACACCAGTCAGAATAGCTAAGATCAAAAACTCAGGCGACAACAGATGCTGGCAAGGATGTGGAGAAAGAGGAACACTCCTCCATTGTTGGTGGGATTGCAGACTGGTACAACCATTCTGGAAGTTCCTCAGATAATTGGATGTTGAACTACCTGAGGACCTAGCTATACCTCTCTTGGGCATATACCCAAAAGATGCTCAACATATAACAAAGACACGTGCTCCGCTATGTTCATAGCAGTCTTATAATAGCCAGAAGCTGGAAAGAACCCAGATGCCCTTCAACAGAGGAATGGATAGAGAAAATGTGGTACATCTACACAATGGAATTTTACTCAGCTATCAAAAACAATGCCTTTATTAAATTCATAGGAAAATGTATGGAGCTGGAAAATATCATCCTGAGTGAGGTAACCCAATCACAGAAAAACACACATGGTATGCCCTCATTGTTAAGTGGATTTCAGTCCAAATGCTTGAATTACCCTATATGCACAGAACACATGAAACTCAAGAAGGATGACCAAAATGCGAATGTTTCACTCCTTCTTTAAAAGCGGAACAAGAATACCCTTGGGAGAGAATAGGGAGGCAAAGTTTAGAACAGAGGCAGAAGGAACACCCATTCAGAGCCTGCCCCACATGTGGCCCATACATATATAGCCACCAAACTAGATAAGATGGATGAAGCAAAGAAATGCAGGTCGACAGGAACTGGATGTAGATTTGTTCTGGGAGACACTGCCAGAATACAGCAAATACATAGACTAATGCCATCATTACACCACTGAACTGAGAATGGGACCCACGTTAAAGGAATTAGAGAAAGGATTGCAAGAACTTGAGGGGGCTTGAGACCCCATATGAAAAACAATGCCAACCAATCAGAGCTTCCAGGGACTAAGTCATTACCCAAAGACTATACATGGACTGACCCTGGGCTCCAATCTCATAGGTAGCAATGAATAGCCTAGTAAGAGCACCAGTGGAAGGGGAAAGAAACCCTTGGTCTTGCTAAGGCTTAACCCCCAGTGAATGTGATTGCTGGGGGGAGGGTGGTAATGGTGGAAGGATGGGGAGGGGAATACCAATATAGAAGGGGAGGGGGAGGGGTTAGGGGGATGTTGGCCCGGAAACCGGGAAATGGAATAACATTTGAAACGTAAATAAGAAGTACCCAATTTAATAAGGATGAAAAAAAAGGATGAACACAAAAAAATTTGTATATAAGATTGATATACTTTACTGTATTGTCCTACCTGTCAAAAATAAATAATAATAAAAATAATCCTTAAAGTTTGACAAATATCTCAAAATACATTAGAAAATGAGAGTATTTTTTTTAACAAATAATGCAGGGAGACTCATTCACATGTAGAGGGTAAAATTAAATCCACATATCTCTAGCTGGAGAAAATATATATAATTTGAAATACAGAAAATATTGGAAGCTGTTCTTATTTTCATATATTTGGCTCTCAGTATCAAACATGGAGTAAGCATATCAACCAGTGAATTATTAAGATATCATAATGAATAGTTTGTATGGGGAATAATAAGATACAGATGGCAAAATGTAAAATACATGTTTGTGCTACCCTATAATCACTTGGGAATGGAACTTGGCTGACTAATGAGGAACTGTGGATATTAACCCCCAAGTGCAACAGAGGTTACATGTATTCTAACGGTGACCATCTACTTATTTACTTTGGACCGGTAGTAGGTAGCTTTCCTGACCCTGCTCTCAGTAATTACCAATTCTCCACGAGGTCACTGTGCTTCCCCACCTTTTGTTTTCTTCAGAACAGCATTTCCTAACTTTTCCTGAAATCCACAGAAGAGCTGAATGTCATTCATTAATCTTGACATCCAGGTAATCTGAAACCAACTTTAGTTCACTTCAGTACTACTGACAAGAGATAATCTATAGGTTTATTGAAGAATGTGTGGGATAAGGAAATGCCAGATGCCTGCAGAATTTCAGTCTCGTTTTAAGCTTACCTCTCATATATTTAGTACATGTTCATGAAAAAAATATATATCCTATTCAGACTCTATAATATTACTTGGAAGTATTTTTTTCAGAAATCACATGCTGGCATTGAACACTTGGTGGACTCATATAGAGGAAGACTATCTCTCTTAGTCCAAGTTTTCCTAGATTAATAAAAGTTCTTTGTATAGGCTTTATTTCAGATCTTGCCTTTACAAACACATCCCTTCTTTCATGTATTTTATTGTGAAAAGTTTTCTGATCATGTTTATGCATAAATAATTCACAATCAGCATACTAAAGACTATTACATCCCAAATACTGCTGTTGAAGACTTTGATTTTGTTTTTACATTTGATTCCTCTCAACACTGAATAATATTTTACAATAGCATTCTGTTATACAATTTAAAGAACACACTCGACACAGTTGAGAACTATTCGCATCTTTACAAGGCAGACTCTGAAGCTATATTTAAATGTTTGCAATATAAAATGCCAACTAAGGCTATATATATATATATATATATATATATATATATATATATATATATTAGATTTAGTATCAATTTTATACTAGACTATTGGAAAAATTTAGTTTGAAAATTATTTATAGTTTTTTATTATTGTTTGGTTTTATAATATAAGAAGACACACTCACTATATACTATATTAAATACTGCAGTACAGAGGAGGATACAAAGAACAGAAATAGAAGGAAAAGGTGAGGATGGGAAAATAAGAGAAAGTGATAGAATAAGTGACTACAGTTTCTTTTGTAACCAATCACTTTTATTTCCCTTTTCAGACTATAACAAATTATGGAATTAAAAAACCAGACAACTGTAGTAGAATTCTTTCTCTTGAGACTCTCAGAGGATCCAGACCTTCAGCCCATTCTCTTTGGACTCTTCCTGCTTGTGTACCTAGTGACAGTTTCTGGAAACCTTCTCATCATCCTCGCAATTGTCTCTGACTCTCACCTCCACACTCCAATGTACTTCTTCCTCTCAAACCTTTCCTTCAATGACATCTGCTTCAGCACCACCACTGTTCCTAAGATGCTGATAAACCTTCAGAAACAGAACAAAGCCATCAGTTACACAGGCTGCATTACCCAGCTCAGCTTTGTCTTGCTTTTTGCTGGAATGGAAAACTTCCTCCTTGCAGCAATGGCGTATGACCGTTATGTGGCCATCTGCAAGCCCCTTCGCTATACAGCCATCATGAAAGCCCACTTGTGTCTTGTGATGATTTTATTGTCTTTGTGCATTAGCATTGTGGATGCTCTTTTACATGGTTTAATGATTTTGCGGCTATCTTTCTGCACATTTCTTGAAATTCCCCACTATTTCTGTGAACTTGATCAGGTTATCAAGCTTGCATGTTCTGACACTCTCATCAATAACATTCTGGTATATGCAGTGACTAGTGCATTAGGTGGTGTGCCCCTAGTAGGGATTATTTTCTCTTACTATAAAATTATCTCTTCCATCCTTAGAATGCCATCATCAGGCAGTAGGCATAAAACTTTCTCAACCTGTGGGTCTCATCTGTCAGTTGTTTCCTTGTTCTATGGGACAGCTTTTGGGGTATACATTAGTTCTGCATTTACAGAATCATACCATCAGACTTCTGTGGCATCACTGATGTACACTGTGCTTCCTCCAATGCTGAACCCATTTATCTATAGTCTGAGGAACAAAGATATGAAGAAAGCTTTGAGAAAAATCATCTAAACAGCTATTTTCTCAATATTACATTTTTACTTTTAATGTGACCTTCTGAACTGTTGGTTGGATCACTTGATGGGTCAAATGTCAGACATTCAATCATTTGCTTCTTTTAGAATAGAGGCTCAGCTAAAGGTTACTATTCTTGTATAGAAAATATTGCTAGTTCATCTCCTGTCATTTGTGGGTATTTTAAATATCTATGCTGAAAATTTGAGATTAATTTCCTGAACAGTTTATAAAAGCCATCTATTAACAAAAATTATAGAAATAATAATCTGATGTGCCTAACTCACATTATTTATACTATTATGCCAAAACAGAACAAATAAGCTAAGTGAATATTTCAGTAGGCAGATTATTATAATTTTCTGATATTTATAACTTTGTCCTGGCATATATGGCATAATAATGAATCCAATTTTCGTATTATTCCAATATTTATGGCATTAGGCTGAATAATTTTAGGACAATGCTTTTATTTTTTAACATCTATATCAATCTGATTTTTCTCACTGCAGTTACAAATTTGAATTATTTATAGAAGTGCCTGTAGAGCTCAAAAATGGATAGAAGCATTATGAATTTTGTGAGTCCAGTATAAAATTAGTTTCTTTGGTGGCTTCAACATCTTCTCCAGCAATCCTCCCTGTACCTGTATTTCCCATCCATGAAATTACTATATATTATGAGTTCCATTAACTGAGAGTGTAACAAAATTCCAAGTATCTTTGAAAATATAGCATTATCTTACAAGTTGCATGAAAGCATCAATAGAGCAATAGGGAGCAAGAAGACTTATCTGAGGACCCTGAAAAAGAACCTTGTATTTCACCTTACCTAAACTAGTATAATTACTAAACACATTCAATGTATTTATTATTATATAACATATAAGTATAACACTTACCCATTATCCAAGAAGCACCTTTTTGTAGCAGATTAGTACACTAGAGAAAGGCTCAACAACTGAAAATGAAAGAACCACTGGCTATGCGATACAAAATCTCAACTGCTGTGTAGAGAGCACAACCCTGACATAGAGGTTAAGGAACCATTACCGAAAAGGCAGGAAGTGGAATTTGGAAGAGGTATCTGTTGAATAATTGTGTCTCCTGTATCTGACAAGGAAGCTTTCCCCATGAAAAGTCACTGGTCTCTTCACCTAAATGAGACCTAAAAAAATATAATGATAATTAATATGCAAATATGTGTTTGCTTCTTTTCTTTTCTTTTCTTTTTTTCGGAGCTGGGGACCGAACCCAGGGCCTTGCGCTTGCTAGGCAAGCGCTCTACCACTGAGCTAAATCCCCAACCCCTGTGTTTGCTTCTTTTAACACTCAATTCCCAGATGCAGAGCTACAGGAAATAAATCTCAGCTGACAGAGAGAACATAATTCTTACCCAAGAATAAATATCTTTGTAGGTGAACAATGCATTACCACTAATGTGTGTACCTAAGAACAACAAAGCTACACACACACACACACACACACACACACACATACACACACACACACACACACACACACACACACACACACACACACACACTCTTGAAATTCCCACTACTTCTCTGTACTTGGTCAGGTTTCAAGTTTGCATGTTTTCACATTCTTATCAATAACAAACAAGTGATTAAGTTTGTGTATACATATTACAGGTTGTTTTCTCTTACTTTAAAGTTATCTTGTCCATTCTTAGAATGGCAGCCCGAAGCAGTAGCTTTGAAGCTTTCTCAACATGTGAGTCTTATTTTTTATATATTGTCTGTGTGTATGTGTGTACAAAAGGTCTTATCAATAATTAAACAGTAATTAACCATTCGTTTAAAAAGCAATAGAAGAGACAGAGAAGTCTAAGGAAGAAGAAGGGGAGAATAGTATAGGTATACACCATTATATAATATTTTAAAAAGTAAAATATATTAGAATGTTGTTGTTTGATGAAGAGAACAATTTAAAGTAAATTAAAGTTCAGGAAGGCACATACAAATGTACCCTAGTCAGATTCGTGTATTCTCCCTACTGTTACATTCTTTCTAAGGTTGTTTCATTCTGTATATAGCTGGTCTCTTGCTGGTATAACATATATTACATCTTCTTGAGAACTGCTTATTTAACTGCTTTATTAAGAGAAATTATGTTCTCTAAAGATCATCTAAAATATTCCCTTTGCATATTAATATCTAGAATATTGTATGTACTTTAATTCCTGATTAGACAGATGATGTTATCACAAGTTATTAAATATCATCAATATGGTTCATGATGAATACTAAGCCCATGAGACATTGATAGTTTTTTATAAATGTACATTTATTGAATTCACAGAGACTGTCAGGGGTTTAGAACTGTCCTAATTAGTGTATATTTCTGATAAGATCATAGGTTATGGCATCATAAATATTCTACTGATAAATTTGGTGATATTGAAACTACTGCTATAATATATAATTCCTATTGCAATTACTTACACTATGTAACTTCTGTTTAAAGGGAACTCGCTATAATCACTGCTTAAGAGTAAATAATAAAATTTAGTATCATCAAATTCCAAATTAATTTGACTTTTAGGCATGAACTTCTTTTCTATAACATACTTATTTATACTTTTGTTTCATAAATTAACTTTGGTGGTTATAGTTTTAATAGCGTTTATTATTCTGTATATTCTGATAATATGTGCCTCTGATTGTCTCAGCTGCTTGTTGCAACTCATGAAGGGAAGCCATGCTAGGCTACTTTATGAAAGCACAAAACACCACAGCATCAGTAACAGTGTCAGGACCTGGGGCTTCCACTTGAGCTAGATCATAATTTGGGCCCTGTCACTGGACTGCCTCTCTCTCATGGTCTTCTCCATTTTTGTCCTTTCATTTCCCTCAGACAGGAATAATTCTGAATCAGAGCATTTGACTGTGGAATGGCAATACCATCACATCACTTGTTATCCTGTTCTTCTACTGGAGGTAGACTCTACAAATTCCCCTTTCCCATTGTAGAACACTTCCTCCAAGGTTCCCCTCTTTGAGTTCTGAGGGTCTCTCACATCCCAGATCTTTGGTACATTCTAGAGGGTCCCCCAGCTCCTAACTTCAGAGGTTGCCTGTTTCTATTCTTTCTGCTAGCCCTCAGGGCTTCAGTACTGCTCCGTCAACCAAATACCTGATTTTCCACCCCTTACCCCTCACTTCCCCGTTCCCTCACCCATCCAGGTCCCTTCTTCCCTAAGCCTGCCATGATAACATTCTTCTCCCTCCCAAGTAGGATTGAGGCATACTCATTTGGCCCTTTATCTGGTTAACATTCTTGAATATCCTTCTATCCTTGGTGTTCTGTACTGTTTGGCTAATATCCACTTATTAGTGAGTACATACCATGCATCACTCTGGTTGATATTTTCTGGTTCTGTCCATTTGCTTGCAAAACTCATAATGTCATTGTTCTTTTTTTTTTGTTACCCTCACCATCCAGCCCCCCTTCACGCCCTTGTTCTTAATGCCTGAGTTGTATTACATTGTGGAAATGAACTAAGGTTTCTTTATCTATTCTTCCACTGTCGGATATCTGGGTTGTTTCCAGCTTCTGGATATCACAAAGAAGGCCACTGTGAATACAATGGAACATATGTCCCTGTAACATGGAGGGCATCTTTTAGGTATATACCCAGTAGTGATATAGCTGGCTTTTTAATGGAGAAATATTTCCAATATTCAAGGGAACCTCCACATTTATTTTCATATTAGTTGTACCAGATTGCAAACCCAGCAGAAACAGATAAGTGTTCCTCTTTTTCCCCATCCTCACTAACACACTGTCACCTGAGTTTTGGCCATTCTCTTTGGTATAAGGTAGGATATCAGGGTTGTGTCTATCTGCATTTTCCTGGTCACAAAGGAATTTGGACATTTCTTTAAGTGCTTCTCAGCCATTTAAAATGCCTCTGTTAATTCTGTTTAGTTCCATAACCCATATTTTAATTGGGTTGTTTGGTATTATCGGTGGTTAGCTTCTTGATTATATTTTGGATGTAAGGGTAGTAAAGATTTTTTCCCAATCTACAGGTTGCCAAGGTTTCCTACTGATTATGTCTTTTGTCTTACAGAATCTTTCCATGAGATCCTATTTATCAATTCTTGATCTTAGAGCCTGAGCTACTGAGGTTCTGTTTAGGAAATTTTGTCCTGGGACTATGAGTTTGAAGAACTTTCCCGCTTTCTCTTCTATTACAATTAATGTATTTGGTTTTATATTGAAGTATTTGATTTACTTCAACTTGAGTTTTTTGCAAGGTGACAAATATGTATCTATTTTCATTTTTCTACACGCAGACTGTTAGTGAGACCAGTGTCACTTATTGAAGATGGTTTTGTTCTCTTGTATATTTTTTGGCTGCTATGTCAAAGATCAAATGTCTGTAAGTGTATGGTTTTATTTCTGGGTCTTCAATTCTATTCTATTGATCAACTAGTCTGTGTCGGTATAAATATGATGCAAATTTTATCATTATTGCTCTGTAGTAGACCTTGAGGTCTGGGATGTTGATTTCTTTTATTGTTAAAAATTGTTTTCACTATTCTGAATTTTTATTTTTCCTGATGATATTGAAAAATTCTTTTACTGTGTCTTTGAAGACTTGTGATGGAATTTTATAGGGAATTGCACTGCATTGTGTAGATTACTTTTGGAAGGATGACCATGTTTACTAAGTTACTTCTGCCAATTCATGAGCATGGGAGATCTCTGCTTTTTCTGAGATCTTCAATTTCTTTCTTGAGAGACTTGAAGTTATTATCATACTGATCTTTCACTTTTTTGGTTAGAGTAAACCCAAGGTATTTTATACTACTTTTCGCTATTGTGAGAAAGTAGTTTTCTTAAATTCTTTCTCATCCTGATTTTTATTTGTAAAAAAGAAAGGCTACTGATTTATTTGAGATAATTTTATATCTAGACACCTTGTTGAAGTTGATTATCAGGCTGGAGAAGTTCTCTGGTAAAATTTTGGAGATCGCTTTTGTATATTATCATATCATCTGCAATTAGCCATATCTTTCATTCTTCTTTACATATTTATATCCCCTTGATCTCTTTTTTGTTGTCTTATTGTTCTAGCTAGAGCTTTGAGTACTGTATTGAATCAATATTGGGAGAGTGTGCATCCTCATCTTCTTCCCAATTGTAGTGGGATTGCTTCAGTATCTCTCCATTTAACTTATTTTCTGCTGATGGCTATTATGTTTTGGTATGGACCTTGAATTACTGACCTCTACAATACTTTTAACATAAAGTGTATTTAATTTTATCAAATGCTTTTACAGCATCTAATGAGATATTATGTGAATTTTTTACTTTGAATTTGTTTTTATAGTGGGTTATGTTAATGGATTTTTATATATTGAACTAACCTTGCATCCCTGGGATGAAGCCTACTAGATTGTGGTAAATAATAGTTTTGAGGTATTCTTGGATTCGGTTTACTAAAATATTTTTGAGTATTTTTGAATTGATATTCATAAGTGAAATTTGTCTGAAGTTCTTTTTTATGATTCCTTGTGTGGTTTAGGTGTCAGAGTAATTGTGGCTTCAACGAATGAATTACATAGTGTTCCTGCTATTTGTATTTATGGAGTAATTTAAGGAATATTGGTATTATTAATTCTTTGAAGGTCTGGTAGAATTCTGCACTAAAGACATATGGCCCTGGACTTTTTTTAGTTTGGAGGTATTTAATAACTTCTTATGTTTCCTAAAAGAATATGTGCCAATTTAGATTATTTACCTGCTCTTTAGGTAAGGTTGATTTGTAGTATCTGTCTGGACTATCATCAGTTTCATCTACATTTTCCAGTTGTGTTGGGTATAGGCATTGTAGTAGGATCTGATGACTTTTTGAATCTCCCGTTTCTGTTGTTATGTATCCCTTTTTTTTTTTTTTTTTTTTTTTGATTTGGAAACTGTCTCTGGGCCCTTTCGTTTGGCTAGGTATTTTCCAATCATGTTGACTTTCTTAAAAATCCTGGTTTGGTTTTGTTGATTCTTTGCATCATTCTCTTCGTTTATCATTGTTTGAGATTTCAGCCTGAGTTTGACTATTTCTTGCCATGTATTATTCTTGGGTGTGTTTGCTTCATTTTGTTCTCGACTCTAAGGTGTCTTGTTAAGCTGCAAGTGTAGAACTCTACAATTTCTTTTCTAGAGTACTTAGTGCTCTGTGTTTTCATCACAGCACTGCTTTCATTGATTTCCATAAATTTGGGTATACTATATCATCATTTTCATTGAATTCCAGGAAGTCTTTAATTTCTTGGTTTCTTCCCTGACCAATTTATCCTTGAATAGAGTGTTGTTCAGTTTCCATGTGTATGTGGGTTTTCTGTAGCTTTTGTTATTATTGAAGAACAACCTTAGTCTGAGCTGATCTCATAGTATGCATTGGATAATTTCCATCTTCTTGTATTAGTTGGGCCTTGTTTTGTGACCGAATATATGGTCAGGTATGGAAAAGGTTCCATGAGGTGCAGAGAAGTTATATTCATTTGATTTAGGGAGAAATATTCTGTATGTTTCAGTTAAATCCATTTGGTTCCTAACCTGTATTAGTTTCACTGTTGAAACTATTAATTTCTTGTACACGGAGGAATGATGGATCCTGTTTGCCTACCCAGTTTTTTAGCTTATGTCTTTTTATAGATAAATTTAGTACATTGTTATCAAAAGATATTAAAGATAGATTATTTTTAGGTCCCTTATGTTTTTGTTTTATATTGCATTATGTGCAGGTGAATCTCTCCCTTTGACTTTGATGTGAAATGATTGATATCTTGCCCCCCCCTTAGATATATAGGGAGTGTTCCTTCTAGAATCCTCTGATTGGGGATATTCTTTGAATTTGGTTTTGTCCTAGAATATGTTTTTTTTTTCAACTTATGTTAATTGAGAATTTTCCTGGGAATAGTAGCCTCAAGTGGCATTTTTGTTCTCCCAGGGTTTGCATGACTTGTCTCCAAGCTCTTCTGGCATTTTGTGTGTCTGTTCAGAAGTCTGGTGTAATTCTGATAGGTCTGCCTTTATAAATGTTGGCCTTTTTACTTTGAAGCATTTAACATTCCTTCTTTATTCTGTGTTTTGATTATTATGTGGCAAGAGGATTTTCTTTTCTGGTCTAATTGTTTAGGTGTTCTAAGCTTCTTCTACATTTATGGCCATCACTTTTCTTAGTTGGTGAAGTTTTCTTCTACAATTTTTTAAAGATATATTTGGGTTTTGGAGCTGGGGATCTTTGCTCTACTCTATTTCTATTATTCTTAGATTTGGTGTTTGCATTGTGTCCTGGACTCTTAACTTTGGGTTAAGAGTTTTTTTTTTTTATGTTCTGAATTTTGACAGTTGTGTCAATATCTTCTAATGTATCTTCTATGCCTGGGATTAACTCTTCTCCGTCTTATATTTTCTTGATGATACTTAGATTTGTAATTCCTTACCTCTTCCCTAGGTGTTCCATTTCAAGGGTTGCCTTTATTTGTGTTTTCTTTACTGTTTAAACTTCTACTTTCAGGTCTTTGTTCAATTTCTCTATCTGTTTCACTGTGTTTTCCTGTATTTGTTAAGGTTTTTATTTTTTTTTCGCCTCAAGGGCTTCTACCTGCTTCCCTCTGCACTTCTTTCAGTGTATATGTTCTCCTTAAAGGGTTCCATTATCTACATGAGACCTGAGTCTAGGTAAGATTCTTGATTTTCAGGTGCATTGGTATATCCAGAGTTTGCGGCTGTGGGTGTTCTGATGATGACAAAGCATATTGGCTTCTGTTGCTTATGGTCTTGTGCTTGTTGCTCTCCATCTGGTTATCCCTTGTGTTAGAAGGCCGGATGTCTCTGTCTTGGGTCTGTCTGTTTTGTCCCTGGATTGCTGCAGGTCTCATTGTAGGCACATGACCCTGGCTATAGCAGAAGTCCTGTGAAGCTTTCAGACTGTGAGACCTTCAGAGGGCGTGCATGCTGTCTGTTGCCCTCACTGTGAAGGACCCTAGTTGTTACTGAAGAATAAGAGCTATGAAGAGATTTGGCCTGATAGAAAGTAGGTAGGTTATGCTGTTCCTGTGAAAGACCCTAAGGATTTCCACCAGTTTTACAGGCACCACCTCAGGTCAAGAGAAAAAAGAGTGGACCAGAGACTGAAGGAAAGGCTATCCAGAGACTGCCTGTCTTGGCTATCTGTCCCAATTTCAGACACCAAATGCCAATGCTATTTCTGAGGCCAAAAAGTATTTGCTAAAGGGGACCTGATATAGCTGTCTCCTGAGAGGCCCTGTCAAAGCCTTTCCAATACAGATATGAATGCTTGCATCAACCTTTAGACCAAGCATGGATCCCCAGTAGAGGAGTTAGGAGAAGGACTGAAGCAGATGAAGGGGTTTGCAGCCCTATAGGAAGAATAGCAGTATCAAACAATCAGACCCCACTAAGTTCCCAAAGATTAAACAACCAACCAAAGAAAACAGATGGAGGGACCCATGGCTCCAACTGCCTATGTACCAGAGGGTGACTTTGTCTGGTATCAATGGGAGAGTAGCCCCTGAAACTGTGAAGACTTGATACCCCAGCATATGGGAAGGCTAGGGAGCTGAGGTGGGACTAGGTATTATTTGTGGGAAGCAGTCTCTTAGAAACAGGGGGGATGGGAATGGGGTTTTGTGGTTGGGAAACAGAGAAAGAGGATAACATATGAAATGTAAATAAATACAATAACCTTTACCGCACACCAGTGAGAATAGCTAAGATCAAAAACTCAGGTGACAGCAAATGCTGGCGAGGATGTGGAGAAAGAGGAACACTCCTCTATTGTTGGTGGGATTGCAGACTGATACAACCATTCTGCAAATCAGTCTGGAGGTTCCTCAGAAAATTGGACATTGAACTACCTGAGGACCCAGCTATACCCCTCTTGGGCATATACCCAAAAGATGCTCCAACATAAAACAAGGATACTCACTCAACTATGTTCATCGCAGCCTTATTTATAATAACCAGAAGCTAGAAAGAACCCAGATGCCCTTCAACAGAGGAATGGATACAGAAAGTGTGCCACATCTACACAATGGAATATTACTCAGCTATCAAAAACAATGACTTTATGAAATTCGTAGGCAAATGTATGGAACTGGAAAATATCATCCTGTGTGAGGCAACCCAATCACAGAAAAACACACATGTTATGCACTCACTGATAAGTGGATACTAGCCCAAATGCTTGAAGTACCCTAAATGCACGAACACATGAAACTCAAGGAGGACCAAAATGCGAATGCTTCAATACTTCAAAGGGGGAACAAGAATACCCTTGGCAGAGAATAGGGAAGCAAAGTTTAGAACAGAGGCAGAAGGAACACTCATTCAGAGCGTGCTCCACATGTGGCCCATACATATACAGCCACCAAACTAGATAAGATGGATGAAACAAAGAAGTGCAGGCCGACAGGAACCGGATGTAGATCTCTCCTGAGAATACAGCAAACACATAGGCGAATGCCAGCAGCAAACCACTGAACTGAGAACAGGACCCCCATTGAAGGAATCAGAGAAAGGACTGGAAGAATTGACGGGGCTCGAGACTCCATATGAACAACAATGCCAAGCAACCAGAGCTTCCAGGGACTAAGCCACTACCCAAAGACTATATACATGGACTGACCCTAGGCTCCAACCTCATAGGTAGCAATGAATAGCCTAGTAAGAGCACCAGTGGAAGGGGAAGCCCTTGGCCCTGCCAAGACTGAACCCCAGTGAACGTGACTGTTGGGAGGAGGGTGGTAAGGGGGGAGGATGGGCAGGGCAAGCCCATATAGAAGGGGACGGGGAGGGGTTAAGGGGAAACCGGGAAGGTGAATAACAATCGAAATGTAAATAAGAAATATTCAAGTTAATAAAGATAAAAAAAAATAACCAGACCTTTAGGCTTTTACATGGCATTTAAAAACACTTCATAATAATATTGTACATAACATTATAACTTTATAAAGTATTAGATTCCCCTTCTTGCTTCTGACCTTTTACAATGTCTATTTTCTGTAGTTGTTCTGAATTGAATGTCTTAATATGGTGTTTTTTTAAATACACCATTGCTGAATTTTTATTTTTATTTTTGAATAATAAGAGTAACCTAAATCAAGAAAAAATAAAGTAACATAAATTGAAGATATATTATTCTATCATTTTATTACACTGCTTAGAACTTTTAATTTGAAAGTTATGTCAGACATCATTGTTTAACATAGCCTCAATGAATGAATACCTGTCTGCATTATCACTATAACACGTCAGAAAAAAATTACAAGGAAGAGTATAGGTAAGACAAATGTTTTCACGGTGGGTGAAATTGTGGTAAATGACTGAGTCACATTGAAGGTTCAAAACAACTAATCATATTATATTCATATTGGATAATTAAAAAATACAGTAGGAGAAATATTATCTGGAAATACCACAGATAGAGTTCTGTGATACCATATTTAGGAGGATATAAACTAACCTCTAAACATTTCTGTCAGGGAATCAGTAAGAGACCAAATTAACCATACAATTGATGTCAAGCCAATGAATATACTGAAATTAGATATATTAGTATTAGTGAAGTATGGATTTAAACCCCTTGTAGGTTAGTCTTTTAATCCCTTAGTGATACCTGCAGGAACAGGATTGACTCATGCCAGTAACAGTAGTGGAACTCTCAAACTAATGCATAAATTTCAGGTATTTCCATAGGCCAGATTGTCTCCTTTGGGAAGGTGAAATTATCTGAGCCTCTCTTAGGCATTTTGAATTATCTGAACATCTATCAGGAAAGCTGGTCTTTGCTGAGTCTCCTCCGAAGTCCTTGTTGCACCTATGATCTTAAAAAATAAGGGGCCTGTGCATCTGTTCTGTTGTTAGGACTTACAATGCTTCTGTGTTATTTACTTACTGAGTATTAGAGAATAGTCCTTTAGAATGTTTTCATATTTGCATGATGAAGTATTTCACTTTCCTTTGAAACATTCAAAGTCATATTGAGTATCCCTGCAAGATTAAACCCCTGAAAAAAGTGTTACACAACAGAGATTCCTATTTTAGAATTTAATATAAATGGATATGTGATGAGACTGTAGCAATACCACTAAGAAATCCCTTGAGATGCCTGTTTTTCATTCAGAGAATAAGATGAACATTTGACTTCAGAATATAGTTTAATCATATGTTCATTTGTATTTGTCTATGAACAGTTTTAGATTAAGTGTCTTGAAGTATCATGATGAAGCTACAATGAAAACTTTGATTTGAATAAAGCTGCATTGCCATTTTTAATGATTGAAGATTTTAAAATATGTAAAAGGCAGTAGAATATGTCAGGAGGTACCGTCAAAATATCACCCAGGGTAAATGTTTCTTAATGTATTTTCTTTAGCAATTTTTAAAAATTCCCACAAAGATTGTCTTTGAGTTGCTGTTACATTGTCTTCCAAATATAAAAAAGATAAAAAAGCAACACCTTTAGAAAAACTGAAGGAAACAACAAGAAATTTATGTTATTGGTGAATCTAAAGCATCCTGCCTGTCAATTCTAATCAAAGGTCATACAATGCCTTACAATGCTTCTATGAAAAGCATATATTGAAAAATATAAGTAGGACCACAGGAAAGATCCCATAAAATAAATTAAAGAAAACCAAACCTTCACTGTTTATAAATGTCAGATATATTAGTGAATGCCAATGTCTTAGAAGGAACTGTAATTTCTAAGTGAAAAAAGTCCTTGTATAAAAAGAATATCAGGATACATACTTTTAGACAGGGAGCTTAATTCATTAGTCAGAGCAATTAAGCTCTAATAGGCAACATTTTTACCACAAATATACAGCTATCTCTCACATAAATGTAAAAACTTGAAAGGACAACTTTCAAAAAGTTTATTTAGAGTGGGACAAACATTTTCTCCACATTTCCTCAAAATTGTAAAAACTATGTCACTTTAGTTGCCACTACCTATGATATGAACATATTTTCAAATATAAATAATAGTTGATAAATAACAAAAAAGTTGAGTAGGGGTAACATCAGAAGAACAACAAATAAATAACCATAATTGAGAATTTGCTCACTAAGTTCTATCTTTTTTTTTCTCCTCCATCTTTATTAACTTGGGTATTTCTTATTTACATTTCGATTGCTATTCCCTTTCCCGGTTTCAGGGCCAACATCACCCTAACTCCTCCCTCTTCCCTTCTACATGGGCTTCCCCTTCCCATCCTCCCCCCATTACCGTCCTCTCCCCCCAAAAATCACGTTCACTGGGGAGTTCAGTCATGGCAGTGCCAAGGGCTTCCCCTTCCACTGGTGCTCTTACTAGGGTATTCATTGCTACCTATGAGGTTGGAGCCTAGGGTCAGTCCATGTATAGTCTTTGGGTAATGGCTTACTCCCTGGAAGCTCTGGATGCTTGGCATTGTTGTTCATATGGGGTCTCGAGCCCCGTCAAGTTCTTCCAGTCCTTTCTCTGATTCCTTCAATGGGGATCCTGTTCTCAATTCAGTGGTTTGCTGCTGGCATTCGTTTTGCTGTATTCTCAGGAGAGATCTACATCTGGTTCCTTCGGCCTGCACTTCTTTGCTTCATCCATCTTATCTAGTTTGGTGGCTGTATATGTATGGGCCACATGTGGGGCAGGCTCTGAATGGGCATTCCTTCAGCCTCTATTCTAAACTTTGCCTCCCTATTTCCTCCCAAGCGTATTCTTGTTCCCCTTTTAAAGAAGGAGTAAAGCATTCACACTTTGGTCATCCTTCTTGAGTTTCATGTGTTCTGTGCATCTAGGGTAATTCAAGCATTTGGGCTAATATCCACTTATCAATGATTGCATACTATGTGTGTTTTTCTGTGATTGGGTTACCTCACTAAGGATGATATTCTCCAGTTCCATACATTTGCCCATGAATTTCATAAAGTCATTGTTTTTGATAGCGGAGTAGTATTCCATTGTGGAGATGTACCACATTTTCTGTATCCATTTCACTGTTGAATAGCATCTGAGTTCCTTCCAGCTTCTGACTATTATAAAGAAGGCTGCTATGAACATAGTGCAGCATGTGTCTTTGTTATATGTTGGGGCATATTTTGGGTATATGCCCAAGAGAGGTATAGCTGGGTCCACAGGTTCAGTTCAATTTCCAATTTTATGAGGAACCACCAGACTGATTTCCAGAAAGGGTGTATCAGTCTGCAATCCCACCAACAATAGAGGAGTGTTCCTCTTTCTCCACATCCTCACCAGCATTTGCTGTCACCTGAGTTTTTGATCTTAGCCATTCTCACTGTTGTGAGGTAGAATCGTGGGGTTGTTTTGTTTTGCATTTCCCTTATGAATAAAGATGTTGAACATTTCTTTAGGTGTATCTCAGCCATTCGACATTCCTCAGCTGTGAATTCTTTGTTCAGCTCTGAACACCATTTCTAATAGGGTTATTTGTCTCCCTGCAGTCTAACTTCTTGAGTTCTTTGTATATTTTGGATGTAATCTCTCTACCAATTATAGGATTGGTAAAGACCTTTGCCCAATCTGTTGGTTGCCGTTTCATCCTAACAAGAATGTCCTTTGCCTTACAGAAGCTTTGCAGTTTTATAAGATCCCATTTGTCAATTCTTGATCTTAGAGCATAAGCCATTTGTGTTTTGTTCAGGAAATTTTCTGCAGTGCCCATGTGTTTGAGAATCTTCCCCACTTTTTCTTCTATTAGTTTGAGTGTTTCTGGTTTGATGTGGAGGTCCTTGATCCACTTGGACTTAAGTATTTTACAGGGTGATAAGAATCGCTCGATCTTCATTCATCTACATGCTGATCTCCAGTTGAACCAGCACTGTTTGCTGAAAATGGTATCTTTTATCCATTGGATGGTTTTGGCTCCTTTGTCAAAAATCAAGTGACCATAGGTATGTGGGTTCATTTCTGGATCTTCAATTCTATTCCATTGGTCTATCTGCTTGTCCCTATACCAATACCATACAGTTTTTTTTTATCACTATTGCTCTGTAATACTGCTTGAGTTCATGGAGAGTGATTCCCCCAGAAGTCCTTTTATTGTTGATAGTTTTTGCTATCCTGGGTTTTCTGTTATTACAGATGAATTTGCTAATCATTCTGTCTAACTCTGTAGAATTGAGTTGGAAATTTGATGGGGAATTCACTGAATCACTTTTGGTAAAATGGACATTTTTACTATATTAATCCTGCCAATCCATGAGCATGGTAGGTCTTTCTATCTTCTGATATCTTCTTCAATTTCTTTCTTCAGAGGTTTGAAGTTCTTATTGTACAGATTTTTCACTTTCTTGGTTAGAGTCACAACGAGGTATTTTATATTATTTAGGAATATTATGAAGGGTGTCATTTCCTTAATTTCTTTCTCGGCTTGTTTCTCTTTTGTGTAGAGGAAGGCTACTGATTTATTTGAGTTAATTTTATACCCAGCCACTTTGCTGAACGTGTTTATAAGGTTTAGTAGTTCTCTCATGGAACTTTTGGGATCACTTAAATATACTATCACATCATCTGCAAATAGTAATGTTTGGCTTCGTCTTTTCCAATCTGTATCCCTTTGATAACCTTTTTTTGTCTGATTGCTCTGGCTAGACCTTCAAGAAGTAAATTGACTAAGTATGGAGAGCATGGACAGCCTTGTCTAGTCCCTTATTTTACTGGGATTGCTTCAAGTTTCTCTCCACTTAGTTTAATATTAGCTACTAGCTTGCTGTATATGACTTTTACTATGTTTAGGTATGGGCCTTGAATTCCTATTCTTTCCAGGACTTTTATCAGTAAGGGGTGTTTAATGTTTGTCAAATGCTTTCTCAGCATCTAATGAAATTTTCACGTGTTTTTTTTCTTTCAGTTTGTTTATATAGTGGATTACATTGATGGTTTTCCTTATATTTACCCATCCCTGCATACCTGGGATAAAGCCTATTTGTTCATGATGGATGATTGTTTTCATGTGTTCTTGAATTCACTTAGCAAGAAGTTTGTTGAGTTATTTTGCATCGATATTAATAAGTGAAATTGGTCTGAAGTTCTCTTTCTTTTTTGTCTCTTTTTGTGTATTAGGTATAAGATAAATTGTGGCTTCATAGAATGAAATTGGTAGCGCTCTGTCTGTTTCTATTTTGTGGAATAAGTAGGATAGTTTTGGTATGAGGTCTTCTATGAAGGTCTGATAGGATTCTTCACTCAACCCATCTGTACCTGGGCTCTTTTTAGTTGGGAGACTTTTAATGACTGCTTCTACTTCTTTAGGAGTTATGGTGCTGTTTAAATGGTTTATCTGTTCATAACTTAACTTTGGTACCTGGTATCTGTCTAGAAAATTGTCCATTTCTACCAGATTTTCAAGTTTTGTTGAATATAGGATTTTGTAGTAGAATCTGATGATTTTTTTTTAATTTTCTCTGATTCTTTTGTTATGTCTCCCTTTTCATTTCTGATTTTGTTTATTTGGAGACCTTCTCAGTGTCCTCTGTTTAGTCTGGCTAAGGGTTTATCTATCTTGTTGATTTTCTAAAAGAACCAGCTTTTGGTTCCATTGATTCTTTGTACAGTCCTTTTTGTTTCTACTTGGTTGATTTCAGTTCTGAGTTTGATTATTTCCTGCCTTCTACTCCTCCCTGATGTATTTGTTTCTTTTTGTACTAGAGCTTTTAGGTGTGCTATCAAGCTGCTGATATATGCTTTCTGCAGTTTCTTTCTGCAAGCACTCATAGCTATGAGTTTTCCTTTTAGCACAGTTTTCATCGTGTCCCATAAATTTGGGTATGTTGTACCTTCATTTTCAGTAAATTCTAATAAGTCTTTGATTTTGTTCTTTATTTCTTCCTTGACTAGGTTATCATAGAGTAGAGCAGTGTTCAACTTTCACGTATATGTGGGTGTTCTTTCTTTATTGTTATTGAATACCAGCTTTAACCTGTCGTGGTCTGATAGGACGCTTGGGATTCTTTCTTTCTTTCTGTATCTGTTGAGGCCTGTATTGTGCCCAATTATGTTGTCAATTTTGAAGAAAGTACCATGAAGTGGTGAGAAGAAGTTATATCCTTTTGTTTTAGGATAGAATGTTCTATAAATATCTGTTAAGACCATTTGGTTCATAACTTCTATTAGTCTGTCTATGTCTCTGTTTAATTCCTGTTTCCATAATCTGTCCATTGATGAGAATGGCGTGTTGAAATCTACTACTATTATTTTGTGAAGTGCAATGGGTGCTTTGAGCTTTAGTAAGGTTTCTTTTATGTATGAATGTGCCCTTGTATTTGAAGCATAGATATTTAGAATTGAGAGTTCATCTTGGTAGATTTTAACTTTGATGAATATGAAGTATCCTTCCTAAACTTTTTTGATGACTTTTGGTTGAATATCAATTTTATTCGATAATATAATGGCTACTCCAGCTTGCTTCTTTGACACACAGGCCTATACAACAGTCTAGCCATTGTCTGAAATATGAAAAGAATATAACATCAGAGAAAACATGATGGCAAGAGGCAAGCATAGGAACCCAAGCAACAGAAACCAAGACTGCATGGCATCATCAGAGCCCAATTCTCCCACCAAAGCAAACACTGACTCTCCAAACACACCAGAAAACAATATCTAGATTGAAAATCACATTTTATCATGATGATGGAAGACTTTAAGAAAGACATAAAGAACTCCCTTAGAGAAATGCAGGAAAACATAAGTAAACAAGTAGAAGCCCTTAGATAGGAAACACAAGCATCCCTGAAATAATTCGAGGAAAACACAATATAATAGGTAAAGGAATTGAAAATGGAAATAGAAACAATAAAGAATGCACAAAGGGTGACAACCCTGGATATAGAAAACCAAAGGAAGAGACAAGGGGACATAGATACAAGCATCACCACCAGAATACAAGAGATAGAAGAGAGAATATCTGGAGCAGATGATTCCATAGAAATCATCAACACCACTATCAAAGATAATGTAAAACAGAAAAAACTACTGGCCCAAAACATACAGGAAATCCAGGACACAATGAGAAGATCAAACTTAAGGAGAATAGGTATAGAAGAGAGTGAAGACTCCCAACTCAAAGGTCCAGTAAATATCTTCAAAAAAATCATAGGAGAAAACTTCCCTAATCTAAAGAAAGAGATGCCCATAAACATACAAGAAGCCTACAGAACTCAAAATAGATTGGACCCAAAAAGAAACTCCTCTCATCACATAATAATCAAAACATCAAATGCACAAAACAAAGAAAGAATATTAAAAGCAGGAAGGGAAAAAGTAAAGAAACATATAAAGACAGACCTATCAGAATTATACCAAAATTCTCATCAGAGACTATGAAAGCTAGAAGATCCTGAACAGATGTCACGCAGACCCTAAGAGAACAGAGACTCCAGCCCAGGTTACTGTATCCAGCAAAACTCTCAATTAATATAGATGGAGAAACCAAGATATTCCTTGATAAAACCAAATTCACACAATATCTTTCTACAAATCCAACCCTACAAAGGATAATAAATGGTAAGACCCACCCAACACAAGGAGGCAAGCAACACCCTAGAGAAAGCAAGAAAGTAATCATTTTGCAACAAAACAAAGAGAAGATTATCACATAAACATAACCTCACATCCAAATATCAAGATAACAGGAAGCAACAATCACTTTTCCTTAATATCTTTCAACATCAATGGACTCAATTCTCTAATAAAAATACACAGATTAACAAACTGGATACATAAAAAGGACCAAGCATTTTGCTGCCTACAGGAAACACACCTCAGAGACAAAGACAGACACTACCTCAGACTCTGTAAGACATTAACAAATGACAAATGCTTTGCCAGTTAATTGCTCCTAGTGGATATGTATGTAAACATTCTCTGTTCTACACCTCTTTTTAAATTTATGGTCAGAAATTATAACCAAAATTGTAGTGATCTTTTTACCGTGTATACAAACACTCTTAAATTCCTACAAGTTCTGAGAACAAAGAGCAGAAGCAGGCTTCCCTCCCTTAACTTTATGAGACTTTAGAAGCATAATTCTATGCAACAGCTTTACATAGTCTCCCGCTGTTGTCACCACAGGGGAAAAACCAGAGACTGAAGGCTACAGATGCTTAGAAACTCAGACAGGCTGAGCAGGTGGAGAAGCAGAGTATCTTACACTCAGGATAGCAAATGCTCCATGGCCTAATTTCTGATGGAGTCAAAAATGGAGTAAAAAGAACTCATCACTTTGTGGGCATGAAGTGGTTGTAGTTATAAACTTGATCTTGGATCTCTTATTTATTTTCTTCTTTCCTATTGCAGCTGTCACTTTTCAGAAAGAAAAAGCAGTCAATACCAGTCACCATGAAAAGGAAGTATGTGCGGTTTGAGATGCCATTATTAATGTTCTTCATGATTAAGAGTAGCATCCAGCCAGGATCAGAACCACTTCCTCCAATTTCATGAACTTGCCCATGAACTTGAAAAACAAGCAGTTAGCACCCATCAAACAGAAATAAGGAGCCATATTTTTTGTTTATAGAAGCAGCTCATTTTACTATTGTGAAACAAACAAAGTAACAGCAACAAATATTCCAGTACCACTTTCAATAAAACATATTTACGGAGAAGCTGCTTTTCTGGGGAAGTAACATTCCACATTGAGAAAACATTATGTTTGGTTTCATAGAATGTATTCATCTCTAACATCCTGTGTAAAAGTTATTACTTAAGATGATTAAAAGAAGAAGATAAAACAGTACTTCAACTGAAATATTGCAGAAGGTAACAAAAGATGGGAAGACTTCCCCTACTCATGGATTTATAGGGTTAGCGTTCTAAAAATGGCCATCTTATCAAATTCAATCTACATATTCAATGAGTTCCCATCAAAGTTACAACAAAGTTCTTTACAGACCTTAAAAGAAATATACCTCACTTCATATGGAAAAACAAATGTTGCACGGTTGATAAAACAACCCTGTACCATAAGAGAAAATCTGTATGTATCGCCATCCTTGATTTCAAACTGTAGTGCAGAGCAATAAAAAAAAAACAAAAACAAAAAAAAAAAACTGTACGATTTTTGCATAACAACAGACAGGTTGATTAATAGAATCTAATCAACCGACCAGAAGTAAATCAGCACAATGATGGACACTTGACTTTTGCCTAAGCAGCTAATACTATATAATGGAGAAGGAAAGCAAATTATGCTGTTCTATTTGGCTGAGAGCAGGTAGAAAAATGTAGAGGGATCCATATTTATAACCCTTGGCAAAAATCAAGTGCAAGTAGATCAAAGAGCTCAACTTAAAACATAGATATACTAAAACTGATAAAAAAGAAAATGGGGTATAACCTTGAATGAATAGACAAAGGAGCAACGTCCTGAAAAGAATACCAACAGTTCAGGAATAATAAATGTAACCTCAGCAACTGAAAATATTTTGTAAGGAAAAGGACACCATCAATAGGGAAAAAACAAAACAAAACAAAACCAAAAACAAAACAAAACAAAACCAAAAACAAAAAACAAAAAAAAAAAAAAAAAAAAAGCAGCAGCAGCAACAACAAAAAACACATGAGCTTACAGAATGTAAAAAGATCTTCACCAACTGTTCATCAAACAGAACATTGATATCTAAAGTATTTAAAGAAATCAAGAAATTAAACACCCACAAACCAAATTAAGCACATTAAAAAATAACGGAATTGAGTGCTCAAAAGTATGCTAAACAAAGTATAGGAGTCTAATATCTGAGAAACACTCAAAGTAATGTTCAATACCCTTAATTATCATGGAAACGCCAATCAAAAGGACTTTGACCTTCCATCTTACACCTGGCAGTATGCCTAAAATCAGAAAATTAACTGATATCTGTGCTGGTGAGGATGTGAAGTAAGAAGAACTCTCCTCCATTGCCGATGGAAGTAAAAACATACAATTATTTAGAAATAAATTTGGTGGTTTCCCAAAAATCTAGAATAGTTCTACTTTAATATGTGCTATACCACTCCTCTGCACACACCCAAAAAATGATGCTACATACCACAAAGTAACTTGCTTAGTTATTTTCATATCTTCTTTATTTATAATAGACAGATACTACTCTAAATACCATAGAAGTTCCTCAACAGAAGAGTGGATACAGAAAATGAAGTAAATTTAACAAATGTTATGCTACTCCTATGATTTTGTTACTATTCTTCTTATTGTTGTTGTTGATAATGATGGTGATGTTTATGTGTGTGTGTGTGTGTGTGTGTGTGTGCATGCGTGTGCATTTCTGAGTATTTTTGACTTCTTTTGATTCATTAGTAGATTAACACCCTAGGGTTAGTTTTTCTAGTTCCTTTGTATGGCTGTATACGTGGATAGATGTTATTTAAATTTGACTTTGCAGGGATATTCACAAAATTTTCTATAATAGCTTGGGATAACTATCACACAACAAGGAAAAGATTTTCATACTAAAATTAAATCATTGAAGGAAGAAAACAAAGAAGCCATCCAAAGATGGAAATGTGTCTCATGATCATGGATTGGTAAGATGAATATTGTGGAATCACAATCCTACCAAAAGCAATACACATATTCAATAGAATCCAAATAAAATTTCCAAAAAAATTTTTACACAAATTGAAAAAAATCGATATTATGTAGAAACACATAAAACCCTGTATCATTATAACATTCCTTTATAATAAAAGAACTGCTAGAGTAGTCATTATCAGTTCTGATTTCTATATCTTGGGATAAAGTGTCTTTGGTGATTTTATGATTGATTATGGTAGGATATTTGTATCAAGACTTTATGGGTTGCACTTCCATCATTTAACTTATTTCTCCTAATAGCTGGACTAGAATTAAACATTCCTACTCTGAAATTTTAGCCTTTATGCAATTTTTGTTGTTATGCCACTTAGTACACGCCAAGTATTTTTACACACTAAGTCATTTTGCTGGCATATTACTTTTCTATCATTCTTGTTTAACACAGTTTCCAAGTTAAAATCAAAACTGGATATTTGGCAATGATATTTGAACCTTTCTGCCTTTTCAGCTCTATGCTCAGATTCCTCACATGCCCATACAAGATTAATTCAAGATCACAGAGATTCTGAAGTCTATGATTGTTTGGGGCAAAGTTGTGTTTCATGTTTTCTTGTTTCATATTTCATTCATTAAAGTACTTTAGAATATGATTGCATAAAGTAAGTCTAATTGTAAGGAGAGCCAGTTTAGGATCTGGCCAACAATACATGTCCTTATCTAACATGCAATGTGGTCTTACAATATAGAAAATTACAACAGTGACATAAATATTAAAGGCACACAGATACACACACAATTACGAAGCATTCTGGAAACAGACTTGCTTGACCCCATTGTTAAAGATATTCAACATTCTAGGGCTGTTAGAAAAATTGTGAATAATTTAAGCAATATATGGTATTTTGCTATTAACAGTCCTTGAAAGGTAACATACTAACTAACCAAAACATATGCCTTCATTCCAAATGTAAAAAACAAAATAATAAAAATTATTTGAGACAGTCACATGATATAAAGATCATATTTTTGGAAGAAAATAACTGTGGCCGCTCTGGAGACAGGTAATAGATATTTAGCAGAATAAACAAAAGTTGAATACTTATCACAGTGACAATGACAATGTTTTAATAAGAGACAGGGTGCTCACCTGAGACCTGTGTCTCAATGGTTTTCACATATAATTTCCTCGATAGCTTCCTGAAATAAATCTGTAAAAAACCCCTGACTTCATGTCAAATCATGAAATACATCAATCTACATTCCTTGAAATTTCAAGGAAATTAATCTTCAACATGCCACCCAATATGAAAGTACTCAGCCCTTGCATGTACAGGACAGAGTCAGAGGCTCACTAAAGAAAATACAGGATGCAGAAAAAGATGAAGCTATTGTTTTCTGACCTTGCAGTGCTTTTAAGGGAATATTTCCCTGGCTGGTACCTATAATCCCTATATCCATGGTAGTTTAATAACCAGAGCTGCTTTAGACAATAAATATTAAATTCAGTAGCATCCCAGGAATGTAGGTACTTAAAGACCAACTATGTAGAAGGGAAAATTTCATAATATCTGGTGTCCTGACCCATGAACACATATTTGCCTTTCATTATATTTTCTGAAATCTTTATTTTATAGACATGACAAATATAACATGCTGAAATTTTAGTAAATTCAAACATTGCATTATACAATCATCAGTATATTTACTTAAGACATCTATTTGCATTTGATATTTAAATATATATTTTATATTCGTTGTTATCTCCAATGGAATAAAAAATACGTTTAAGCTAATAAAACATTATCAACTCATGGGGACATTTACTAATCAATATGTTAATCACTCTCATACTTAAGCTTTTAAAAGCAGTTGCATTATGTAAATATGTATGTATACATTTGCTTAGCCTTTTATTAATACATATTAGTTACAAGAACAAATGAAATTAATTATGAAATTTGATAGTTACACACACTGGTTTATAACATGGCCTAGTTTCTTTATATCTTTTTAACCTTCTTTGTTTAAGTCTCCTAGACTCTCAATAATGTATTTTAATTTTATATTACATAGTTTTAACTGCCTATATGTAAAAGAGAAAACATAAAAATTTATATTCTGTTCCTGATATATCCTTTCAATGTTGTTTTTATTATTTCTTTAAAAAACATTCTTCTCTGTATTACCCAAGTGTTGCTGGGATTGTAAACTATAGAAATTTCAGAATAAATAATGAATCCTTTTTGTATCATGAGATTTCATGATTGTTGATATGTTGAGGTAGGAATGTAAAATGACCTCCATAGGTTGAAGTGTGTAGGAATTGGCTTTCCAGCTCTTGGCATTATTTAGAGAGATTGTAGAAATTATACTTAATGATTCTTAATTCTGTCATACTAAAAAATCAGTACTTTGCTCAGCCATTATCAGGCAAGCTTTGTACACAGCAGGTGGGAGTAAATTCCCAGAGCCAAAGCAGACATTATGAAGACAGTAAGAGATCTCAGAGAATTCATTCCTAAATGGGATATCAATCAAATCTCCAATCCGAGAGATTTTGTGGGAGACAGAGTTTCTACACCAAAGAAATAAGAAATTCCCATGAGGTTTTCCAGAGATTTCATCTGAGGAATGGTACCCTCCAGAGATAAAAGTTAAAGAAGTGCCTCAAAGTTGTACGTTTTTTGTTAGTTTTTGAAATATACTATTGGGGTTTCCTTCATTTATATCAAGGAGGTTAGTGTGAGGGAGAGTAATTACATTACTCAATTATGTGAACCAAGAAATACAGATAAAATAATCCCTATTTCCAAGAAAAACATTTGCACAATACGAATTGTGTCATTTGCCAATAAATCAGTTACAGGTTAAAAAAAAAAAAAAAAAAAAAAAAAAAAAAAAGAAATTTAAACACACCCCAACTGCGTATATATGAACTCAGATATTATGAGATGCCATGAACATAGCCTGCAGCAGACTATACTCCATGGAGTTAACTTCAATTGAAAACTATTTGCAATTTTTCCCCAAAGAATATCTCTGGGGTGGGAAATACTGATAAGAGTACACCCCATGCTTAGTAGTAGATTAAAACATAAAATGAACACAACAATTTTGTACTATCTTTTTCTTATAATAATAAGGTTTTGCTTAAGTTTAATGGTTCAAGTTTTTCCTTTTTAATGGGAATCCTGCATTTCTTTTTTTTTCTTTCCTTTGGCTGATTCTTATTTGATCTTTTAAAAATCTTCCAATATGTCTGTGCTTGATTTATATTATTTTACTGTGTTATTTCTTAGATGCCTGTTTTTCCCCAAGGAGTAAAAAATAGATTGGGTTTAGAGCATAAAAAGAGAGAACAATATTCAAACTATATTAATATAAATATATTTGATACACTGTAATCATTGAATGGGAGACCAGTCTATTAAAAACAGAGATTTATTTAAGTAAAGAAATTTGCATAAGAAGTATCCATTTGGATCAACACTGCTATTGTACTTGTTAAAAAGGTCAACAGACAAATCCAGTGAAAAATAAAATCACAGGATATTTTACTATGGTGGTTATGTATACTTTCATATTCATCCTCATCATATTGCAGATAAACATTTTACATTAATCAATCTGTATCATGTTTTTGTTTATCTATGTGTTTTATGGTTGACATGGTATTTGATAAACAATCAGAGTGCTTTTACTAAGGAAGATTATTTTCCTCTCAGAATTCTTTTAATTGCTTAAAGGGTTTTGTTTAGTGTAGAGCCTGTGCATTTTTGAAAGATCCAGGGGATAGTTTGGAGGAGTTAGAACAATGAAAGTTAATGGGGGAAATGATATGGTTATATTATAATCTCAACAATATAAAAGTGTGCTCCTCTTAGCAGAAACTAAAGTATGCATTATTGAGATTGTAATAGTGCTTCTGATTGGTTGGTAAATGAAAAAATAGCTTCACACGACATTGTAGGAGCAATTTGGAAATGAGACACTAATAAGCAAGGGAACACCTACCTTCTCACTTTTGCTTATTTCTTAGCTAATATTTAGATCTCAACCTCATTTTAGGAGTCAGAAGAGGACTTTTGGGATCACTTTGTCTCACTGTCACTCTCCCATTTTGGTTAAATTAAATAAATATTTTTTCTACTTTTTCACTATTAATTTGTCTCTTTTAATTGGATTATATTTTTTAATGGACATGTGGTAGAACTTGTCTTTTTTGTGAACAGGCTATTACCTCAAATATGGTAACATTAAATAAACCAACTAAAAAAGAAAATGTCTACTATAGATAGATATGGAGCCTACTACTCATCCATAGGCATAGGCATAAGATTATTATGTTAGAATAATTGTGTGTTATATCAAACAACTAGCCAATTTCTCTCACTCTTAGTAACTATTTCAGGGCTAACAATATCTCTAATACCTTGCATACCAAATCTGAAAAGCTTATATTACTAAAGACTTTTTAGTTTTTGGAGATTCATATGGTTTGTGTACAACCTGGCCATACAATAGGCTATATGCAGCTTTTTGAGAGAGTATACTAGTACAATGGATTAAAATGGGTTAATAGAATATTAAAATTTTAAATATATTTATAAAAGAAAGCTACCATGGAAAATTGAACAAATCTATTCAACTAATGTTAAATTGTACTGAAATGTACTGCTTTTGATTAATTTTGCAATTCAATTAAGTTCTAAAATGATTAAAACTAATTTCAATTCTTAGCAACATTTTGATGGATAATGAATACTAAATATATTCTGATAAAATTGGAGAATATTTGAAAGTATCCTAGGAAAGTATTATGTGGATATATTATTTTAGCAATCTATATACAAGTCTTTTAGATTTTAAATATTTGTGGACAATATAAAAACAACAGTGGGAATTCTGGAAACACACACACACACACACACACACATACACACACACACACACACACACACACATTAGAATAGATACATATCTGACCCCAATTCACTGTCTGCATGTAGTGCATCCCTGCAAACCCATCAGAGGATGTTCTACCCTGTTCCCTCTGTATTCCATTCCCTGATTCATAGCTCAGCCAGCATCTCTGAAGAAGAAAAAGAAGAAAAAGAAAAAAGAAGGTGGGATGATTACATGCTCAAAGGCCCAGAAAATATTTTCAACAAAAACACTGAAGAAAATGTGTCTAATATAAACAAAGAGATGCCTATGAACATGCAATAAGTTTACAGAACAGCAAATATATTGGACCAGAAAAGAAAATCCTCCTGCCAACTAATAAGCAAAACATTAATTGTATGGAACAAACAAAGAATATTAAAAAGTGCAAGGGAAAATGGCAAAGAATAATATAAAAGCAGACCCAACGAAATTATACTTCAATTCTCAATAGAGAATACCTGCGAAGAGGCCCTCTGCAGTGTTTTGCATACCCTAAGAGACGAAAAGTATGAACCCAAATTACTATACTGAGCAAAAATTTTGATCAGCTTAAAGAGAAAAACCAAGATATTTCATGACAAAACCAAATTTAAGCTTTCCACTAATGCAGTCCTACAAATTACATTAGAAAGAAAACTCAGACAAAAAACTGGTAACTACTTCCAAGAAGGCTCAAGAAATTCTAAACAAACTCCACACCAATCACGAAGATAGGCATAACTCAGAGTAAAGTTCTACAAAAAGCTTCTCCAAGTTAAGGAATCCAAGAAACACACTGGAGTTGCTATTGCAATTTCTAAAGAGATAGACTTTCAACCAAAAGTAATCAGAGGAGATGCAAAAGGACATTTCATACTCATCAAAGAAGAAAATCCATCAACATGACCTCTCAACAATGGCATTCATATGTGTAAAAAAAATTTACTAAAGCTTAAATCACACGTTAAATCTGATACATTAATAGTGAGAGACTTCAACACTCCATTCTCCAAAATAGACAGCTCATTTAAACAGACAAATGATGAAGTTAACAAATTTTATGAATCAAATTGATACAGATGACATCTATAGAACATTTCACCCGAACAAATGAGAATATACCATCTTCTCAGCGACTTATGGAACCTTCTCCAAAGTTGATATATTTAGTCACAAAGGAAGCCTCAATAGATATGATGGATTACAGCTAAGCTTTACATCATCAACGACAGAAACGACAGAAAGCCTTCAAACTCAAGAAAATTAAAGAACTCTTTACTCAATGAACACTGCCTCACAGAAAAAAAATAAAGAAACAAATAAAACACTTTTTAGAATTCAATTAAAATGAAGACATAACACCTCCAAAATTAGCAGCCACTATGAAATCAGTACTAAGAGAAAGTTCATGGGACTAATTACTGCCATAAAGAAATTGCAGTTCTCATAGTAGCAACTGAAATGCACACTTGAAAGATCTAGAACCAAAAGGAGAAAACACCGAAAGAAAAGTAGGTGGCTATCTTACTCAGGATGATATTTTCTAGTTCCTTTCATTTTTCTGCAAAATTCATGAAGTCATTGTTTTTAATAGTTGAGTAGTGCTCCATTGTGTAAATGTACCACATTTTCTGTATCCATTCATCCTTGAGGAACATCTGGGTTCTTTCCACCTTCTGGGTATTATAGATAAGTCTGTTATGAACACAGTGGAGTATGTATCCTTGTTATATTTTAGAACATCTTTTGGTCATATGCCCAGGAGTGATACAGCTGAGTATTCAGGTAATATTTTGGCCAGTTTTCTGTGGAACCACCAGACTAATTTCCAGTGTATTTATACTAGCTTGCATTTCCATCAAGAATGGAGGAATGGTTCTCTTTCTCCACATCATTGCCAGCATCTGCTATCCTCTAAATTTTTGATCTTAGCCATTCTGATTGGTATGAGGTAGACTCTCAGGGTTGTCTTGATTTGCATTTCTTTGATGACTAAGGATGTTGAACATTTCTGTAGGTGCTTCTTGGTCATTTGAGAATCTTGAGAATCCTCAGTTGACATTTTTGTACCCCATTTTAAAATAGGGTTATTTGTTTCTCTCGAGTCTAAATTATATATATATATATATATATATATATATATATATATATATATTACTAGCCCTCTATCACATATTTGTTTGAAGAATATCTTTTCCCAGTATGTAGGATTTGAACATTGATAAATTAATATAACCCAAATTTTCAGAATACCTTTGATAAAACCCACAGACCATACAAAGCTTAAGTAGAAAGAAGACCCAATTGTGGGTGTTTCAATAATTAAAAGGGGAATAAAATAGTCATAGAAGTTAGAGAAAGGAAGGGACCTGAAAGGGAGACAGGAATGGAAGGGGAAAAGAGGGATAAGGAAAAAGGAAAGACATAGTCAGATATTGCAGGGGACAGCAGAGAAGTACAGAGGTTCAGGAAATTGAATAGAAAAATGTAGCAGGGAGGGGGCTACAAAATTAAATAAAAGTAAAACAATAGTCCTATCAAGTATTATCTAATGATTAATGACTCTAGAAAGGAATTAAGGAAACGACATCCATCACAATAGCCACAAATAATATAAAATATCTTGGTGTAACTCTAACTAAGAAAGGGAAATATCTGTAAAGAAAAATCTTCAAGTCTCTGAATAAAGAAATTGAAAAAGATTTTAGAAGACAGAGAGATCTTCCACACTCCTGGATCACTAAAATTAACTTGTATTAAAGGCCATTTAACAAAAAGCAAACAACAGTTGCAATGAAATTTACATCAAAATGCCAACACAATTCTTGACAGACCTTGAAAGATCAGTTCTGAATTTCATATGAAAAATAAACAAACACACAAACAAAACAAAACTCCTGGATAGATAAAATATAATATATAACAAAAGAACTTTTAGGGATATCATCATTCTTTACTTTAAATTGTAAAACAGAGCAACAGAACAATCGAGTTAAACACTTGTTTGGTATAGAAACACACATGCCAAAGGAATTGAATCAAAGACCCAGAAATAAGCCATGGATACTTGATTTTTGGAAGAGGAGTCAAAACCATATAATGGAAAAGAGAAAGGATTTTGAACAGATAGCTGTTGTCTAACTGGATATCTGGATGTAGAAAATGCCAATAAATCCAAAATTATCACCACATCCAAAACTCCAGTCTAAGTGGTTCAAAGACCTCAACGTAAAATCAGATATACTAAGTCTGATAAAAGTAAAATTGGGAAATGACAATGAACACATTGGTATAGGAGACAAGTTCTTGAACAGAACAAATGTAGTTCAGGCACTAGGGTCCACTATTAATAAATGAGACCTGAAGAAATTGAAAAGCTTTTGTAAAACAAAGGACACCATCAATAGGACAAAATGGCAGCCTTCAGAATGTGAGACAATTTTTCTCAACCCTACACCTGACCTAATGCTAATATTTAAAATATATAAAGAAATCAAAAACTTATATTCCAACAAACTAAAGAACTCAGTTAAAAATGGGTCCATTGTTAAAGAATTCTCAGTAAAGGAATCTCAAATGACCTAGAAGCACTTAAAGAAATATTGAATGTATTTTTTCATCAGAGATATGCAGATCAATTTGACTCTTACCCCCATTGTAATGACTAAGATTACAAAAAAAAAAAAAAATCCCCAAGAAAAAGCATTTGGTGGTGAGTTGTGGAGAAAGGTGAACACTCCTCTATTTCAGATGGGTGGGTAAGCTAGTACAACTACTCTGGAGATCAATTTGGTGGTTTTTCATAAAAGTGTGAGTAATTCTACCACATGACACAGTTATACTGCTCCTGGGAGTATACCCAACATATACCCTATTGTCTCACAAGAACTTTTGCTAAGCTATGTTTATAACAGCTTTATTTGTAATAGCCAGAAATTAGAAACAACTCATATTCCATCAACTGAAGAATGAATAAAGAAAATGTGGTTCACTTACACAGTGTAATAATATTCAGCTATTAAAACTAAAGCATCATGAATATTGCAGGCAATTGAATTGTACTAGAAAATATCAAGCTGATTGAGGTCAACCAGATCCCAAAGAAAGGCATTCTTTGTACTCATTTATAAGTGAATATTTAGTCAAAAAGTACAGAATAACCATATTAAAACCCATAAACCCAAAGAAACCATATAACAAGGAGTGCCCAAGACAAAATGGTTTAATCTTTCTCACAAGGGGAAATAAATAGATATCATAGGTAGATGGATGGAGGGAACTTGGCAGAAGTTAGGATGGGAAAGAGAAATGGGGATGTAAAGGTTTAGAGAGATCAGGCAAGAGAAAATATAAATTGCTGGTGGACATGAGGCCATCTTTACGTCATGTCAGAGACCTAGGATTTAGAGAGCACCCAGAGAATCTGAGGATGACTTTAGCTGAGACTCTATTCATCAGGGATATAGAATCTGAAGTGGAAACCTTCTATAGCCAGACTGGACCACCATTTGAGAAATAAGGACAGCAACCTAACCACAAAGCTTTCAACCCAAAATGGATCCTGTCTACAGGATTACAGGGACAAAAATGGATGAGAGACTGAAGTAATGGTAAACCAATGACTGGCCCAACTTTAAACCCATCCTGTGGGTATGAACCAATCCCTGATACTATTAATGACACTCCATTATGCTTTCATAAAGAAGTCTATCATAATTGTCCTCTGAAAGGCTCTAACCAACACCCGAGTGAAACAGATGCAGAAACTCAGAGCCAGTTGGGAGGGAGCTCAGGCTGTTTTGTGGTAGAGTAGGAAGGATCTAAGGACACAGATGGGGAGGGATTTTACAAGAAGACCAATAAATCATCTAACCTGTACCCTTGGGGTCTGCCAGAAACTGAAGCACCATCCAAAAAGCACACATGGGCTGGAATTAGGTCCCCACCACATGTGTAGCAGATGTGCACCTTGGTCTTAAGGAGGGCCTTCCAACAAATGGAGAGTGTTCCTGACTCTCTTTCCTGCCTTTAGATACTGTTCTACTAACTGATCTGCCTGATCTGGCCTAAGTGGAGAGGATGTGTCTAGTCCTACAATTACTTGATGTGTCAGTGTAGGTAGATAGGTGTGTGTGGGGGCTCCCTCTTATCAGAGAAGAAAAGGAGAGGAGGTGGGTGAGGTGTTTTATGAGGGGGAATTGTGAACATGGTATCTGTAATCAGAATGTGCAGAGAATAAATAAATAAATAAATAAATAGTGAAAAAACAAAAAGGAACATGAGTCTTTATATTATTATTATGTTTTAATATTGATGATTTTAGAGATATGTATGCTGGTACTCTTCATATTGAACAATTCTTTCAAACATATAAATCACATACAACAAACATGTACAAAAATAAGTTGGAAATTAATATAAATGTCATGTAGCATGCACTAAAGGCCTGTAAAATGGAAGGAAGTAGAAACAAGATGTTTGAATATTGCGAGGAAGGATCCTGTTACCATAAAGTGAGTAACAAAATATACTTTCCTACAATCTCTGAGGATGTTCACTCATGGGGTCAAAGTGTTAAAAGTAGTGTTAGTCTAATGAGGTGCTTTAGATTTGAAATCTCCCAGGGACATGCATGTTCCTAGGAGAGAGTGTGATGAACCCTTGTAAAAAATCTTCTGTGATGGTGTTCCTTCATGACCGGGACCTTGTACAGTTGATTTTCAAGAACACACATTCAAGACTTATAAAGTTGGATTACATGTTGGCTGCTACAGCAACCTGGTCTTTATGCTTGTTTCTGGGTGTCAGAATTCTGGGACTCATGCTTCTGTCACAAGTGCTTTAATTATTGAAGCATTGCTTCAGACATCAGGGATAGTATTCCATTCTTAAGTGTCGTAGTTCTGTCTGATACAATATTTTCATTAATTTTTCCATGTTTCACCCTCTCTATCAGATTTATGAACAACATGGAAAAGAGAAACCAAACAGCTTTTCCAGGATTCTTTCTTCTGGGACTGACAGAAGACCCAAAATTACAGCCTGTATTGGTCAGTTTGTTCTTTTCTATATATCTGGTTACCCTTCTGGGAAACTTGCTTATAATTGTGATTTCTATCTCAGACTCCCATCTTCATACCCCTATGTATATATTTCTTTCTAATTTGTCCTTAAATGACATCTGTTTAAGCACAAGCACGATCCCCAAGATGCTGGTGAACATACAAGAAAATATTCAAAGCATCACATACAAAGGCTGCCTCACTCAAATGAGCTTTGTCTTAATTTTTAGTGGCATGGAAAACTGTCTCCTTGCAGTAATGGCTTATGACCGCTATACGGCTATTTGTCACCCCCTGAGGTACACAGTTATCATGGAACCCTGTTTCTGTGTCCTGCTGATTCTATTGTCCCTGCTAATTAGTCTTGTGGATTCTTTAATGCACAGCCTGATGGTGCTAAGACTGTCATTCTGCAGACACCTGGAAATACCAAACTTCTTCTGTGAACTTCCCAAGATGCTCAAGTTGGCCTGTTCTGATACCCTCATTGATAACATCCTTATTTATATTTCATCCTGCATATTTGCTGGAATTCCTCTCTCTGGAATAGTTTTCTCTTATATTCATATCATGTCCTCTATTTTTAGAATGCCATCATCAGAAGGAAAGCACAAAGCCTTTACCACTTGTGGGTCTCACTTGTCAGTTGTTTCCTTGTTCTATGGGACAGGTTTTGGGGTATATATTACATCTATTATTATGGATTCATCCAGGAAAACTGCAGTGGCTTCAGTGATGTATTCTGTGGTACCTCAAATGCTGAATCCCTTTATCTATAGTCTGAGGAACAGAGAAATGAAGGATGCTATGAGAAAATTCTTCAAGAAAATGGCTTCTTTTCTATGATATTTCATTTATTTGGACATCAATTTCTAGAGTAAGTAAACTAATACAATTTTACTGTATCAGAATTCCTACTCTTTTCATACTACATTCTTTTACTATTACAACAAAAACACATTTTAATTGTATTAAACTATAGAATTATACCAGTTTCTATGGCTTTATGACAAGTAGGTGGACACTTATTTCAAGGGAAACTGCTAAGTGATTTTATAAACACAATGCTTGTAACTATGATGTAAACATTCCTTAGCAAATTCAATGCAATCATCCTTAGAGTTGGTATATTTGTATATTAGCTGCTTGTTTTGATTTTAAGAGATTTATCAATGACCAGTGATAGGATCTTCAGACCTAAGAGAATAAAAACCCTAACATTATTATCATATACTAATAGAGTTGTACATCATCATAAGTGTACATTTCATGGTGAAGAATATATTTGAAGAAACTTGGGATTCCATCTATACTTCCTACAACTTTTTTCTTCCAGATATTGGAAAGAATATCAAAATGCAAGGAAGGTTTCTGGTATATACATACATACTAACAACCCCCTACACACAAACTCTCTTTCTCTCTCTCTCTCTCTCTCTCTCTCTCTCTATATATATATATATATATATATATATATATATATATATATATATATACAGACACACACACACAGACACACACAAACACACACATATGATTGAATGACTTCATTAATATCATTTAGACTGATTATCTTTTTTTTTTCTCTTTTACGGAGCTGGGGACCGATCCCAGGGCCTTGCGCTTGCTAGGCAAGCGCTCTACGACTGAGCTAAATCCCCAACGACTGATTATCTTTAGTAGGTTGAATTATCCTGAAAATATGAGCAGGTTTCAGGTCAGTGAGATGGCTCACTTGATAATGAGCTTCACTGCCTTCACTGCTATACCTGCTGACATTTTTTTTTACCCCTATGGTTTCGCATGTTAGAAGTAAATCTTCACTTCCATAATGTGTTCTATATGCAAGTTCTAAGTTCGATATGCAAGCCATGGAATGTGGATATCTATATGAATAAACATGCACATGCAATAGATAGACAGACAGACAAACAGGTAGACAGATAGATAAAATGTCAAATATTATGATGTAACCAAATCTGATTTTAGTGGTATTTGGATAGACCCGATCAATGCAAGTTATCCTTTACCCTCTACAGACAAACCGTGTATTTATGTGCCTATACCCTAAATACACCTACTTCCATTAAAGAAAAGTCTGAGGACTGAGTTTATTTTAAGGTTTCTGAGAATAAGAAAATGTCTGATGATGTCTGAATTTATAGTTAACTGCATTACTTCCAGATGGAACAAAACTGAATTCTATAGGGACATTTCTTCTAGAAATGAGATGCAGTTATAATTTTATTGTTTGTGTCCTCTGAGAAGTAAAGACTATTCCTATTTTCATATATATTTTATAATAATATATAATTGTATACTTAAAGTTATACATTTTCCCTTTTAGATGAATGTACCTAAGAGCTAAAGAAAAGTACTTCCTAAGAAAACATGTGAATTCATGATTGTAATTTTCATTCACATGGCAAATGTAGAAAGTAATAAATTATTCTGAATGAATAAAGCTACATCATTTAATTTCATTGTCATCACTTGGCATAATGTACAAATAAGTTACTATCTATTGAAAATTGTGCTGAAAGCTTAAAAACAGAGATGCTATAGGAGAGCAAGCATGGAGTTCTAGAAAATCAAAATAAAACATTTGAACTTATTTAGGTTTACAATAAAGTACAGTTTTCTAGAGAAGAAATTTGCAAATATTAAAAAGTGTTGGGAGATTTGATAGATCACAGAAATTGCACAATTGATGTTATTCATTTCTAGATCTGATTTTCATGAAGGTTTCAGATTGCTGGTCAACAGCTGACATCTTCATAAATCCCCAGGCAATTCTATTGCTTCAGTGGAACAGGAGATTGTGAACCTTGTTTATTTTCCATTATCAGCACTATTTTACAGTAGGTTCAAGATATAGTGTGGAATTTAGATATGAAAGCACTACTCTTCCCTCCCCTTCTGATAGACTGACAGATCATCTAAAATCTATACCCCCTCTTTCCAGGGACATCTGCCCTACCATGATACCAGCTGAGCACACTGTAACATGCTGTAAATGATGTACTAATCATTATTCTAGCTGTGGAATGTGTTTCCCACCTCTTCATTGCTTTACATCATCTTATATTGACCTCAGATTAGTTTAATCTAATATAGAGAAATGAGGAAATACTCAAACACATGATCAGATCGTCACTTTTAATTGGGTGAGAATTTAATACATGAAAATAACATGCTTGCCCAAATTTATTACCAAATCTACCCCTCAAAATTTTCCCTTTCTCTTTAAACATATCTTTCTATGCATTATTTTTACCTCTGTGTTGCATGTTTTAAACATACAGAGTCCACTTTTTGAGTCAGTGTATATATATGTATGACTATCCACTGGAGCAGTGAAAGCCTAGATATGTTTACTATTTCGTTTACTTTTGAGATCAAAATGTCATTAGATCATTTCTCTCTTATATTTTCTTTTTCCAACTTTTTTCTTTTACCCTGCCTTGCTATCTTTAAAATCCATTGCCTCTTTTTTCAATAACTATTGTTACATACACACACACACACTTACACACACACACACGTATAGTGTACATGCATGTATGTTTATATGCATATACATATATATTCTTAAATAAAATCTGTTCTAATTGTATTATGTTTATGTTTATGTGTGATAAAGCTATGGTAAATTGATATTGATTAACCAATTGGGGCTATCCTTGGAGAAGACTATTTCTACAGTCGGCCTTTCTTAATTGGTTGTGTGTATTTTTTTCATTTGTGTGTGTGTGTGTAGGATGGAGGCTTTGCATTCTTTCTTTCATCTACTTTGAGATGTCTATTGGTGTCATCCTTGTTCCGCACATGTTTATTGAGTCATGTTGGTGATATATTATTCGTGCAGATTCTGACATTGTGAGGAGACACATTCCTCCAGCAAACTTCCTAGTCCTCTGATGCAAATTTTTTTCCTAATTTTCTGCAATGTTGACTGAGCCCTATTTGAAAGAGTGTTTTATAAATATATCCATTGAATTATCATTGAATTATCCAAATATTTTTGATAAATGTTTTTTGCCATATATGTATATGTCCTCACAACATTTGGCTGTAATTACTGTTTGATCGTGTGACATCTTTCTGCTAGAGTACACAATAATCCTAAGCTTTACTCTATTTTCTGCTCATTGTGGTCACTATTTACATACATATTAATGAATTGTTTCACAGCTTCAACCTTGGAGTGCTTAGCTTCTTTGACTTGAAATATCACACAATTAATTTCATTATACTTCTCATTGATTTTGTTAGTTTTATTTAGCCTTAAAATTAAATTATGTCATTTAAAAGGAGATTCATGTAACTGAATATTACCATATAAAGCAAAGTAAGTCATACTCATCATAGCAAATATTCTGTGTTTTCTTTCATATGTAGAGTATAAATAAAATAAAGAAAAACAGGGAATTAGAATTGAATGTATTTATTTCTATTATGTCTCATTACCAAAAATACATGGACAGAACAAACCTGTAGAAGGAAAGGTTTGTCTTGACTCTGTCAGGAGACTTTTGTATATCATGTGTGTCACAGAAACTCATTAACAAAAGACTGAGCTTCTCAGTCTACTGTACTAAAAGTATCTAGTATTCATATGAAACACAAGCAGAGAGGATATAATCAGGAGCTGGATAAACTTAAAAGTCAATAATACAAACACTGTAAGAGCCAAATTCTGCGAATTACTCCAAGAAACTCTAGATTGCTATCTATAAGGAGGATAGGTGAGAGACAAGTCTAGAACCTGTGATTTGACAGTTGAAAAGGGGGGTGGGCTGAGAGTTTTTGAGAAGTGAGAGAGATGTGAGGGAGGGGAGAAGGAAGGAACATGGAGGAAGAAAAGAACAACCCAGTTCCATGTGGTTTTTAAATAGCCACAAGTAGCTATGAATATCTTATAAGGGATGGATAATTATAGGACAATTTGTCTTATCTAGGTGTGCAGTTAATGTCAATATCAATTAGCTCTGAGTTTACTGTGTGGTTGTTTTGTGGGGTGAGAATTTATTGATATCAATCTGATTGATAAATTACAAGCCTCTAAGGTTCTGATTTTACCTGGTTACTAGGAATTGTGACTATAATCACAGGAGGTTGGTGGCTGGGAATGTGAGCAGAGTCCGGTCTCTGCATGGGGCTAGCCATTTAGGCAGAGAAAAGACTACTGGATTCAGAGATTAGCCAGCAATAGCATGGGATGATGCAGTTATTACCTTTTTATAATTTAATGCTATAAGAAACAGTGGGTTTTGTTCTTTTTTTTCATTTTTTTATTTTTTATTTTTGTATTCTGAAGAGTGGTTGGTTGCACATATAAATATACAGTTGTTGTGACAGCATAAACAAAACCTATGCAGACATAGCTGACAGAAAATTACAATATGCAGAAGGAATGGAGTCCCAAAGCAGTAAAAAGTAGCTGCTGACAATTGTAAACTATTGTAAGAAGGGTGTTGCTTTACCCTAATACACAGCCCTTGCTGGGTAGGACACCTGTAGGCAACCAAACTGTACTTGGATTTTGAAAAGATTTCACACATAGTTGAGTAGGTAGAGAAAAAGTTTGGAGTTATAAATACCTAAGAAAGCAAAAAAAAAAAAATCCATACACACACTAACCACCACCATCACAACAATAACAAAATATCAGAAATCAACAAACTCTACCCAGTACTATCTATCTAAATCACTGTTCTGAACACCTTGATTAGAACAAAATAAACAAACAAAACAACAATGAAAACAAAAACCCTCCAAACAAAACAGCCACAACAAACAGAGTAATAGAATGGATTGGAAGGCAAGATTTGTTCTGCTCTGTCTAAGAAACATGTCTTACAGCCAAGGGTAAAAGGAGAGAAAAAGAAATATGATGCAAGTAGCCCTAAGAAGCAGTCTGATGTAACAATTTAATATATGAAAAAATAAAACTCACCAAAATAAGTCGAAAGAGACACGGAAAAACATTATGTAATTTCTATGGAAAAATCCAAGATGATATAGTAATTCTTAACATCTATGCACCAATAAAAAGGGAAGCAAAGTTCATAAAAAACACTACTGTAGCTTAAACCACATATTGTCCCTAACACACAAATCATAATCTTCAATACTACATTTCTGATTATAGACAGTTCATCCATACAAAATGAAAACAGAAATTTTGAAAAGCTAACTAATGTTCTGAAGCAAATGTTCCTATCAAATATTTTGAAAAACATTTCATCCAAGAGCAAAGAATATACCTTCTCAACATCTCATGGAACGTTCTTCTAAAACCAATGACATACCTGACATAATGCATGGCTTATCAGATGAAAGAAAATTGAAATACCAACCTACATCCTATGTAATCACTATGAATTTGAGATAGACATCAATAGGAACAGCAGAAAGCTTAAAATCTCACTGATGCCTAACAAACTCATTATTGAATGACGTTTCCAGAAAAAATTGATGAAAAATTAAACATTTCCTAAAACTGAATTAAAATAAATATGTAGAATACTCCAAATTATGAAACACAAAGAAGGTGATTCTAAGCAGCCATTTCATATCACTGAATACCTTTATAAAAAAATGAATAGATCTCATGCTTCTAACTAATGCCTAAAAGCTCGAGAACAAAACAGAAGTCATATCCAAAAGGTATAGGTGACAAGAAACAACCAAACTGAGGACTAATATGAATGAAATAGAAATCACAACAACAATAACAACAACAACAACAAAATAAATACAAAAATCAATGAAATAATGAGTTGATTTTTGCATAAATCAGTAAAGTTAACAAACCTGTTGCTATATAAACTGAAAAGTGAACAAAGAATATGTTACTTAATAAAACCAGAAATTCGAAGGTTCTAGAAAGAACAACAAACACTGAGAAAGTGTGAAAACCATAATTACCTATTTTAAAAACTTTTATTTTGCCAAATTAAAAAGTATAAAAGAGTCCAAGTAGATCCCTTTATGCCAAGGAGTCATATATCTGGGTTTTGAGGTAGAATTATTCCCTATGTTATGAGAAACTGCCAACTTGCTTTGCAAAATCATTGTACATCATTCCAGCAGTGGAACGGCAGTGGCCATGGGAAAAAAGTGGAGAGGACTTCAATATCATGTGTGAGGACAATATAGGAGCGATGGCTAGATGGCTATAAAAATGATTGGGAATCTATAACTGACAGGGTGAGGAGGTGGGGACATCTCTAGGAGAAGACATAGACATGAGATAATGGAGATGCCTAAGAATCAATAGTAGTAACTTTATCTTTGACTCACTTTACTAAGGTTATAGAACATGAAAGAGCCAACTGTAGCAGCCAGCCAAGAACCTCAGTGGGGGTCTCATTATGGAAACCATCCATGAAACTTTCGAGCCAAAATTTACCCTCTTTATCAGAAATACAGACATGGAGTATGGAGCAGAGACTGTGGGAATGGTCAAGCAATAACCAGCCCAAATTGAGAGCCATCCCATGGGCAAGAACTACCAGTATTAATGATACTCTGTTATACTTGCAGAAATGAGTATTTTGTCCTTTAAAAGGCTTCATCCATCATCTGATTAATGCAGATATAGACACCTACATCCAAACAGTGGATGGGGCTTGGAGACTGTTATGGAAGAATAAAAGGATGGATTATGGGCCTCAAAGGGGATAGGGACTACACAGGAGTGCCAACAGACTCAACTAACTTGAAACTTTGAGCTTCTTAGAGACTGATCCGCCAATGAGAACATATAAGACTGGATCTTGGACTCCTTGCACATATGTAACAGATTTCCAGCTTGTTTACATGTAAGTCCTGAACAACTGGAACAGTTAAAGACTATCCCAAAAGTTTTTGTCTGTATGTAGAATATATTCATCTAGCTAGACTGTCTTGTCTTGCCTCAAAGGAGACAACAAGTGACTTGCCTTGCAGAGACTTGAAATGACAATGTGGCTGAATACCCATGGGTCCCCTACTACCTCAGAAGATGGGGAAAGGATTGTGGGAGTCAATGAACTGAAGGGGACAGTGAGTAGGATGTAAAGTGAATATGTAAAAATATAAAACTAAAATTAAAAATCATAAAAGAAATAATTATTTTGGTAATAGGTATCAGTAAAATTAAATCAATATCAGCTAAGTAATTTATATAGACCTATAACCCCTAGGGAAATAGAAACAGTAAACAAAAGTCTCCCAACAGAATAAAGTTAGACTCAAATTGTATTAGCTCAGAATTCTATCACAAATTCAAAGATGTAACACCAATACTCTTCAAATTATTCCATAATATAGAAACAGAAGGAAAGTTACCATTAATTTTCAATTGCTTTGAAGAAACACTATGACCATACAAACTGTTACAAAATAAGTTAAATGTATTCAATAGAAGATGGGTTACAATTTTAGTAGTTTAGTCAATTAACAACTTGACATGGAGTATGGCAGCATACAGGCAGACTTGAGACTCGATAAGTAGCAAAATGTTTTACGTCCAGATATGTAAGCAGCAGAGAGAACTACTGGGTCTGGCTTGGGCTTTTGAAGCTTCAAAGTCAAACAAGCATTAATAGAACACACCTGTTAATCTTTCTCAAGTAGTGTGACTTCAGAAAGAATAAGCATTCATAAATGTTTATGACCTGGGTGGGCATTCTTTTCTTGTGTTTGTGGATTAAACTATGCCTATTATTATAGTTCTGCAAGTAATTCTTATAATATAAAACACTCATTCAACACCTCTCTGGTCTATATGATGCCAATAACTTGGTTGTAAGAAATGCATCAGTGACAGTTCTTGAGGATGGTAACACATTCCTATTAGTGTTGAGGCCTCACAATTTTATTGACTATGTTATTTACCTTATAATCAGTTCAAAATTCACCTCCGTATGTGCTCTCAAAAAGGGAAACTCAAATTGCTGAGAAATACTTAAAGAAATATTAACCACCCTGTGTCATCAAGGTAATATAAATCAAAACTACTTTGAGATCTTATACATCTCATACCAGTCAGAACGTAGAAAAAAAGTTACATTTCATAGTAGAGATACTGTGGACCAGGAGGGACACTCCTATATTGCTAGTGGGAAATTTATACTTTTTTCAGCAATCAGTGTGCTGGCTTCTAAGAAAAACAGTAATTGATCCATCCATAGACCCAGATGTTTTCTAGCCAAAGAATGAATCACTGTGCCACAAAGACACTTGCTTTGTCATATTAATTTCTGTTATATTCATAATAGCCAGTAATTGGAAATTATCTAGATATCTTCCAACAGAAGATAAGGAAAATGTGGTACATGTATAGAATGATGTATTAATCAGTCATTAAAAATGAAATCATGAAATTCACAGATATATAGATATAAATAGAAGGGGACATGGGTGTCAGTAGAAGCCAGAGATTGATAGTGAAAATGCACAACAGTGGAGTGGGGGACATTTCTGTTTACCAGCAGAAGGTCTGTAAAGAGAAATACCTATCATAGTGTCACTAGCTGAGATTCCTACCAGAGAAGGATAGACAAACTAAAGTGGTTGCTTTCTATATCCAGGAAAGAATTCCAGAGAAAAGAGGAAAAAATAAATCTACCCACAAAACTTACAACCCCAAATTTGTCTTGCCTACAAGATATACAGGGATAAAGATGGAGTCATGACTGAGGTAACAGTCAAACAATGACTGGCCCAACTTCTGAGCCATCTCATGTGATAGAGCCAAGTCTAGACACTGTTAATTATACTGTATTATGCACACAGATAGTGAACCAGCCTGTCTACTGAGAAACTTTAGAAGAGTCTCAAATGGCCAAGAAGCACTTAAAGAAATATTCAAAGTCTTTAGTCATCAGGGAAATGCAAATACAAATGAGTCTTAGATTCCTCTTTTCACCAATCAGAACGGCTAATCTCAAAAATTCAAGTGACAGCCCATTCTGACAAGAATGTGGAGAAAGAGGAACAATCCTTCATTGCTGGAATTGCAAACTGGTTCCACCACTCGGGAAATCAATCTGGTGGTTTCTCAGAAAAATGGAAATAGGCCTGAATACCCAGATATACCACTTTCAAGCATATACTCAAGTATGTGCCACCAGATTACAAGGACACAAGCTCCACTATATTCATAGCAGCCTTATTTGTAATAGCTAGTAACTGAAAACACTGTAGATGTACGTCAATTTAAGAATCAATACAGAAATTGTCGTTCATTTACACAATGATATAGTATTCAGGTATTAAAAATTAGACATCATGAAAATTTTAGGTAAAACGACTAAACAAGATGATATCTTCATGAATGAGGTACAAAGCCACCACAGGACATGCATGGTATGCACTCACTGATATATGGATATTAGCCAAAATGTATAGCGTCCCTAGGATATAACCCATAGACCATAAGAAGCATCACAAACAAAAAGGCAGATGTCAGCATGCTTCAGTCCCATTTAACCTGGGAAGAATATAATCATGGGAGGCTACAGAGGGAGGGAGATGAGATGGAGAGGAGAAGAGGAGGGGAAAAGGGAAACAGGATCAGGTATGGGTTGATAGCACTGGAGAGAAATCTAGAGGGTCAGAAGAATGATTAGTATTATGCAGCCTCAGAGGGTGGTAGATGGGAGGGCCCTCTAGAAAGTACCAGAGACCCAGGAGGTGAGAGACTCTCACTACTCAATGGTTGTGGTGACCTTAGCTAAAATGTCCAACAATGGGGAGAGTGGCCACTAGGAGCCCATATCCAAAAGATACCAGATCCTCAAGTGCAAGTATATGGTTACTAGAACACAGACCCAGAATTATTCATTTCTAAAGAACTACAGAGAAAAATTTAGATAAAAGACTGAGTGAAAGGTAGTCCAATGATACTGGCCAAAATGGGATGAGGAAACAAAAGATGATAACTTTGTACCGCTCCTAAAATCTCAAGTATATTACAATAACCTATATATGTAACATGAATAAGTATTCAAAATAATTAGTTATGGAAATATTTAGAAATTTTAAAGATTATATACATACAGCAAAGGAGTTATTCTTATTTTTATTAGTGAAATGTAAATTAAATTTGAATATAAAAATATGAACTTTTCAAAGGGATGACATATTTGAACAAAAGAAGGATGAATGTGAATATATTTAAATATATGGAATTTTCTTAATAAAAACTAAATTTTTGTCAAGACTACAAACTGATAAATTTGAGAATACAAAGAATGCCACGATGTGTACAACACAGATGAAAAAATAAAATTTTTCAAATAATTCTGCTAAGAGTATGCAATAATCTGATCATGTTAAAGCACTTTTAACCAATTTAAAATCAAAAAGTTCTATAACTCTTAATTCAAATTTAATTCCTTATTGGTTATCACAAAGAAATAGAGGCATGCGTCCATAAAAATATCCAAAATGTAAATATTAAAATGACTTTTCATTGTAATAGCTGACTGTTGAGGACAACCCTGTTCTCTAGCAACCAATAAATTGGTTATCATATCAGGTTGCATTAAAATAATGAAATAGACTTAAGCAACAAAACTAGGGAGTTATTGTTATGGCATGATGGGAAGATTTTAAAATATGTTTGGTGAATAAATTAACAAAACAGATTTATAAGGACATAAGTTCCACCTGTAGTACAAAGACAGATCATCACGTGGAGGGATGTTAAAAACTCTGAACCAGAATTGTTCCTGTCTAAAAGGCTGCAGGGACAAAATTCGAGAAGAACCTGAGGAAAAGGAGGCCAAGTAAAAGGCCCAAATTGGAATCCATCTCAAGAGTAGTCTTCAAGGCCTGGCACTATTACTGATGCATAATATGCTTACAAAAAGAAGCCTAGCATGACTACTCCCTGAGGCCCAACAAGCAGGAGACTGAGATAGAGGCAGATACCTACACTCGACCAAAGGACTGATGTTGGGGAACCCTGTCATTGAATTAGAGAAAGGCTGGAAGAAGTTTAGGAGGTGGACAATCTTTTAGGAAGACCAGCAGACTTGAATAACCTGGAACCCTCAGATCTCTCAGAAACTGAGCCATCAACCAGGCAGCATGCAGTAGCTGGTGAAATATCCCCAACACATGTTTGGTCTGGCCTCAGTCAGAGAAAATGTGCCTAAACCTGGAAAGATCTGAGGCCTCATGGATTTGGGAGGCCTGGTGGGGTTGGGCTATGGTAGGTTGCAGTGAAATTGGAGTACTTTGGGGTGGGGACACCCTCTTGGAGATATGGGAGGAAGAATGGGATAAGGAATTGTCAGAGGACAGACTAGGTGAGGGATAAATCTTGACTGTAAAAAGAGATTAAAAATAATTTAAAAAATAATAACATCGGGGTTGGGGATTTAGCTCAGTGGTAGAGCGCTTGCCTAGGAAGTGCAAGGCCCTGGGTTCGATCCCCAGCTCCGAAAAAAAGAACCAAAAAAAAAATTAATAACATCAATATAGGTAAAAAAATTAATTCTAAAAATCATAATATATATCTCATGATATTACAGGATAGTATCACAGTGACAAAGGTTATATGACAATTACAGACATACAATAAAATGGAGAATAATAGAGATGCTATGAAATAAAGTCAACAAGGTAAAGTCCTTTAAATTTTGACAAAGGTTTCTAAATACATAAGAAAATGAGAGGTTTTCAACGAATAATGCAAGCAGACTATATTCACATGAAGAGGATTAAATTAAATTGATATACCTCTAGATGTAGAAAATACACAAGATTTGAAGTATTAAAACTGTTAGAAGCTGTGGTTATTTTCAAACATTTGGTGTTCAGTATGGACCATGGAGTAAGCACTGCAACCATTGGTTTGTGGGAATTTTGATTACTTATATGGAAATTTTGAGATTAACTTTTTGAACGTTGTACCTAGACACAGACTCTGAATGAGGGATTATTGAAATAATTATCTGAAGCTGCTAACTCATATTATTTACAGAATTATACGAAAAAAGAACAAATATGCTAAGTGAATATTTTATAAGGCAGAGCCTAAAATCTACTCATGGATAATTCAATGAGTATGGCCATTTTCTTAAATTTATGACACTGTCTGGAATTTTATGGCATTATCCTAAATCCATTCTTATGGTGTTATTCTAAAAGCGTTATGCTATTAGGCTTCATGTAATTATGTCATATGTTTCATATATATATATATGTATATGTGTGTGTTTTACATATATAAAATATTATCCCTTTTCCTCCTCTCCCTGCCTACTCTCCCCGCCCCCTGCCTCTAGGAGGATACTCCCACTCCAACCCACCCACTCTAACATCAAAGCCCTGGCATTACTCTACATTGGGGAAATAAGCCTTCAAAGGACCAAGGGCTTTTTCTCCAATTGATGTAGGACAATGAGATCCTCTGCTACATATGTGACTAGAGTTATGGGTTCCTCCACGTGTACTCATTTGTTGTTGGTTTAGTGCCTGGGAGCTATGATGGAGTCTGATTGGTTGATATTGCTGCTCTTTCTATGCTGTTATATTGGTACAGAGACAGGCAGGTAGATCAATGGAATAGAATTAAAGAACCAGAAATGAACATAGACATCTATGGTCACTTGATCTTTGACAAAGAAGCTAAAACTATCCAATGGAAAAAAGTCAACATTTTCAACAAATGGTGCTGGTTCAACTGGAGGTCAGCATGAAGAAGAATGCAAACTGATCCATTCTTATCTCCTTTTACAAAGCTCAAGTCCAAGTGGATGAAAGGCCTTCACCTTAAACCAGAGACCCTGAAACTAATAGAAGAGAAATTAGGAAAGAGCTTTGAATACATAGACACAGGGGATAATTGGGAGAACAGCAATCAATGATTTATGCTCTAAGATCCAGAATTAACAAATGGGACCTCATAAAATTGCAAAGCTTCTGTAAGGCATAGGACATTGTCAATAGGACAAAACAATAAACAGATTGGGAGAAAGGTCTCTACCAATCCACCAACTGATAGAGGGATAATATCTAATGTATACAAAGCACTCAAGAAGTTAGACTCAAGAGAATCAAATAACCCCATTAAAAATGAGGTACAGAGCTAAACAAAAAAATTATCAACTGAAAAATACTGAATGGCTGAGAAGCACCTAAAGAAATGTTTAGCATCCTTAGTCAGCAGGGAAATGCAAATCAAAACAACCCTGAGATATCACTTCACACCATTCAGAATTGCCAAGATAAAAATCTCAGGAGACATTAAATGTTGGCAAGGATGTAGAGAAATAGGAACACTCCTCCATTGTTGGTGGAAATGCCAGCTGGTGCATTCACTCTGTAAATCAGTCTGGTTACTCCTCAGAGATATTCCACTCCAGGGCATACACCCAACAGATGCTCCAATATATAACAATGACACATGCTCTACTATGTTCATAGCAGCCTTATTTATAATAACCAGAAGCTGGAATGAACCCAAGTGCTTTAACAGAGGAATGGATACAAAATATGTGGGATATTTACACAATAGATTACTACTCAGGTATTAAGATCAATGACTGAATGAAATTCATAGGCAAATGGGTGGAACTAGAAAATATCCTAAGTGAAGTTACTTAGTTACAAAAGAATGGTATAGGTTTCTAAGACAAGGTTGTTTTACTTTTTTACACTGGCATTAATCTTATTTTAACCCTGGAGTGTAAATTCTGAATTATGTACAGAAATTTCTGTTGAACTCAAAAAATGATGGAAAAGTTATGAATATTTTAAGTCCATGATAAAAGTAAAAGGATTTTTTAATGGCTATTACGTCTACTTCAGTAATACTCCATGAACTTGTATCCCCCATACATGAAAGTACTCTGTTATGAATTCCTTTTACTAATAGTATAATAAAGATCCCAGTTCCTCTGAAAAGTTTGCAGTAACTTAAATGTTCTATGAAAGCACTAATATGACAATGGGGAACAAGAAGGCTGAGCACCCTGGAAAATAACATTCTATTTCACCTTACCTAAACCAGCATAGTTACTAAACATATTCCATGTATTTATTCTTATTTGGACATATAAACGTAGTTTTCACTTAATGTCCAAGAAACATCTTTTTTGTGTGGCAGATTACATAATTAGAGAAAGACACAACTACTCAAAATGAATGAACCACTGGCTATGTGATACAAAATCTCAATTGGTACTTAAAACACACCACACTGACATAAAAGGCTCAGGAACCATCACAGGAAAGGAAAGGAAAGGAAAGGAAAAGAAAGGAAAGGAAAGGAAAGGAAAGGAAAGGAAAGGAAAGGAAAGGAAAGGAAAGGAAAGGAAAGGAAAGGGAAAGGAAAGGGAAAGGGAAAGGAAAGGAAGGGAAAGGAAAGGAAATTGAAGTGAAGGAAGGGAAGGGAAGGGAAAGGGAAAGGGAACGAAAGGAAAGGGAAGGAAAGGAAAGGGGAAAGGGAAAGGGAAAAAGAAGGAAAGGAAAGGAAAGGAAAGGAAAGGAAAGGAAAGGAAAGGAAAGGAGTGCAATTTGGAAGAGGGAGGTAATCAGGCATCTCTTGCATGATTGAGTCTCCTGTATCTGACAGGGGATCTTATTCCATGGAATATCATTGGTGTGTTCTCCTAAACAAGACTTAAAAATATTAATACTAATGAATATGCAAGAATGCGCTTTCTTCTTTTAAGGCACAATTCCTAGATTCTGAGCTCCAGACAATTAATCTCAGGTGAGAGAGAAAACATAGTTCTATCCTAGAAATGAATATTTTCATAGGTGATCAAGGCATCAGCCCTAATGTATGTACCTATGAAAAACAACACACTCTCTCTCTCTCTCTCTCTCTCTCTCTCTCTCTCTCTCTCTCTCTCTCTCTCTCTCTCTCTCTCTCTCCTTGAAATTCCCCACTGCTTCTGTGAACTTGGTCAGGTTATAAAGCTTGAATTTTCTCACTCTCATCAATTACAAGTGCTTATGTGTATACATATTACAGGTTGTTTTCTCTTACTTTAAAATTATCTCTTCCATTCTTAGAATGCCAGCTTCACACAGTAGGTATAAAGCTTTCTCAACACATGTTCTCATATATATATATATATATATATATATATATATATATGTGTGTGTGTGTGTGTGTGTGTGTGTGTGTGTGTGTGTAAAACATCTTATCAATAATTGGCCATTCATTTATAAAAGCCAATAAGAGAGACAGAGAAGTCTAAGGAAGGAAGAAAATAGTATAAGTATACACTATTATGTAATATTTTAAAAAAATAAAATATAGTAGAAAGTTGTTATTTGTTCGAGATAGGAATTTAGAGTACATTAAAGTTCAGGGAGGCACATCCAGATATATCCTAGTCAGGTTCCTGTCTTTCTATTATTAGATTCTTTCTAAGGCTTTTTTATGCTGCAAATACTTCAGATAACTGGTCTCTTGCTAGTATAACAGATATTATTTTTTTTCTTTCTTCAATGAAAACGCAAGAGGTGTATTTTCTGGCATGTAGGGTCAACCCTCAATCAACTCCTCTTTGAGAGTAACTAGAAGGCAACTCCAAATAGCTATAACAAGAAGTTCTTATACTTTTTTTGGGTACATGCTACACCAGAAGGTTATAGTTTAGGCCTATTGGCTAAGCATGTTGGCCTAAAATTCTATTGGCTAGCAAGCATCAGTCAATACATTCTGATAATTTTCTATTCAAGAATGTGCCTGTAACTGGAGAATGAAACTGAGCCTAGCCTCGACCTGAGGCAGGAAGTTGGAACCTGACCTAGCCTTTTCCCATGTCAGGTGGGTGTAATGCTGACAAAAGGCCCTAGGGCCCTTCTTCCCTCCTACCCTTTATTGTACAAGTGCCAATCTTGGAGCTACTCTCAGGGGTTTCTGGTGACTAACTCATATTCATCAGATCCTATCCTCAGATTCTCATACTGTTGGTGCAGGACCATCAGATGTACTGCACCTATCTCACTTTTATGGAGTCTATAGGCTTGTTCAATACTCAGGAGTCCAAAGGTCAATAATAGCTGGAGAATAATTAGGGCTCTAAACAAGGTGGATATGAGGGTGGTTAGCAAATTGGCCATCATCATAAGCCAATTTGTACAGCCTGAGTCCCCAAGTATTTTTCCATTAGCCATACTGTTACTTCTTTGCCTTTCTGAGTGAATTTGATTAATTTGGGTTACAAGAGGCATTGTGTAGGGGCTGTCCCAATACCCTCAGTACCCCTGGTTGGCCAGCCAGTTGTTTAATTTCCTTTTACCATGATCAAGTCCCAAGAGGAAGAGGGGTTCCAGTAGGTATCTCCTGTAGTTGCACATTCCCAAGTGGCTCAATAAAACTGATCTGTGTACCCACATTGGTGAAGTTCTGCCACACTTCTTCAATCTTGAGGACAAATGTAAATGGGGGTCTTTTACAAGTGATACCTCCATGCAGGGAAGCTACATGCTATTCCCCAACCCCCGCCCAAGCCCAGAGATCTCTTTCTCCCATGTGGACAATTTGCTTCTGCCAGTGCTCCCATCATGGATGGGGATATCCCATTAGTCAAGTCCTACCACCAACTGCCACAGTTCAAATGTGAGGTTGGTCCACCAGGTGTTGAGGGATTTGGAGGTCAACAGGGAGTTGATCTCATCTCCATTTCCAGTGCAAATCACAGTCCAGGTTTAACAGACGGGCACATGGGGGTAGAAGGGGGTCCCCACTGAGTGGAGCATCTGCAGGTTTCACATGGATGCATGCACCTGGTCTGCAGTACCATCCACCGAAGGAGTGTGGAAGTGGTTAACAGCACCAGCAAGAATCTCTTCCACCACTGAACAAGCAACAGTGTCTGATGCCTCTGGACATAAACATAGTCATCAGTATGGAAATCGTGTGGGGTCTCTGGCATTTCTGATCATTGGAGCATAACGCAGACAGTTTAGGACAAATCTCTTGTATTGACTGAAGGTTTTGAAGCCTCAAGATGAGGTTTCTATCAGTGAGTTGGGATAATTCCAGGGAGGGCCCAGTGGACACAAAGGGAATTGGGGTTCCAAACAGGATCTCCAAACAGTTTAGGTTAAAATCGTAGGACGTATCCGCAACTCAGAACAGGATCGAAGCGAATAGCAGTACCCATTCAGGACCAATCTCCAAGGTCAATTTAGTTAAGGTCTATTTTAGGGTTCTCTCTATGTGTCATGAGGTATGGGGATAGTACACACAATGGAATTTCCAATTAGTCCCCAATATCTTTGCCAATCCCTGACTTACTTCAGAAACAAAAGCAAGACAATCATCTGATTCAATTACCTTGGGCACTCTGACCTTAGGAAAATTTCTTCTTAATATCTTCTTTGCTAGCATGATACCATGGTAGCTGTTTCCTGCTCAGTGGGGAAAGCCTAAACACTTCCAGAGGATGCTTCAACAAACACTAGGAGGTATTTTTAACCATATTTTCCTGACTTAACTTCTGTGAAATCGAACTCCCAATAGACCCCAAGTCATTGTTCAGTAGGTCTCTTACTCCATTTGCTCTTGGCAGCATAAGCATTTACATGATGACATATCTTATACTGTTCTACTGTCTCTCTGGCTAAAACCCTAAGGTTCATTACATATACCTTGACTGCTTGAATAAACTTCTTATATGCTGAAGGAGACCACTTGGGCATTTGGCCAAGTGAGTCTTTTGTTTGTTCTTTGGGCAGTGTAGTTTTCCCCTCTTGAGTGCTGCCATTTTTTTTCCTCCTCTAAGTAATGGTTGGTAGGGTGGCTAGCAATTTGGGTCTTTTCTTCTGCTGTATAATCCAAGTGAGGCCAACCCTTAGTCTAATCCCATTTCCCAGTGGGTGTCTTTTGCAGGCCCATAGCCAGGACAGGCTCCTGCATAGCCACTTCTCTAGTCAATTGATCTGCCTGTTTATTTTCCTGGGCCATTGAGTCTCTTCCCTTCTTATGCCCTGTATAATGAATAATACTCACAGTTGCTGGATTCATCAAGGCATCAAAGAAATCTAAGATTTCATGTTTTTTTTCTTTTAATTTATTTTTCCTCTAGTATGAGCAATCGTCTCTCTTGGTGTATAGCCCATGGACATGGGCTGTTGCTATACCTGCTATCCTTGTAGATGTTAATTTTCTTGCTACCAACAAGTTCCAAGGCTTTGGTAAGAACAATTAGCTCTGCTTTCTGCACCGATGTGCCAGGGGGTAGAGGTTCAGCCTAGATGACATTTGTGCCATCCACCATGGTAGTACCCCCTCACCTCTGACCTTCATGGAGAAAAGTGCTCCTGTCTATAACCCAGGTAGTTGTGGCTCCTGGCAGGGTTCAGTCAGAGAAGTCTTCCCTCCACCCATGAGCTTTGACCAGTATTTGACACTCATGCTCTGGTGGCTCCAGGTCAGGATTGTGCAGTAAGGTGACTGGATTGAGCCCAACTGGATGTAAAGTCTAGTCCATGTGATCAGTAGTCACATCCTCTGGGTTTTTCTGTTTAAAGGTGAAGTATTCTTGACTTTAGGGTGTCAGGGTCAGGCAGAAGAAAGAATTTTTCAAGTCTAAAACAGCGTATGAAATTCTGGAAGGTGGCATAGAACTCAACACAGTGTAGAGGTTAGGCGTAGTAGGGTGGATGTCAGTCATTCTACCACAATTTACCTCTCCAAAGTCCTGGACTGGGAAATAATCATTAGTGCCTGGCTTCTTAACTGGTAGAAGTCATATGTTCCAGGTTGAAAGGCACTAAAAAATATGCCATCTGGAAGAGTCTGGAGATGTGTTGCTTAATTCCTTTTTGTGCCTCTCCTTCATTAGATACTGGTGCAGCAAGACAGGATCAGCCTGGGTCTTAAGCTCCACATAAACAGCCTGCAGACACAAATGACCTAGCCTGGCCATTTCAGCCCAAGCAAAAGGAAACTTTTTCAGGCACCAAGCTATATCCTCTGCCTTTTGGGTGTAGGTTTAAAATAATTTGTATTTGTCCTCCAGCCTAACAGTAAGGACCTATTGACAGTTTCTCCAGCCTTCCCCCTCAATAGAGGGCCCTCAGGAAGAAAGTAGATTTGAACCCCCATCTTGGACAGCAAATATCTCCTGAGCAAGGAATAAGGACAGTCAGGGATGATCATGAATGACTGGAATACGCAGCCTATGCCCATGTCCACAATTTTTCAGGTAGTCCAGACTATTATGTAGTCCAAGGGGCCCCTTGGATCCACATTTTTTTGCTTGAAACTGACCCATCAGCTTGGAGGAAGACTTAGTGTTGGGCCCCAGGATCTACCAAGAATTGAGTGGGTTTCTCTTCTACTTTCAGGGTTACCCTGGGCTTGGGGAGGGGCACCAAACCTCACCCTCCCTAGGCTCTCTTATCCCAGGGCTAACAACTTCACCATTTGGGGATGCTCTCCCCAAGATTTTGAATTTCCCACCCCTGGCTTCCACTTGTTCAGAACTGTTGGGCCCAAGATTGTGTGTAAATTCATTCCCTGTCATTTATTTTCATCTCCCTTTCACCTTCTGCCTTTTTCTTTCTCCTTCTCCTCTCTGTCTCCCTGTTATGGTACTTTCTCAGTAACCTGCACTAAATTTCTTAAGACTTTTCCTGCAGTCCTTCTAACTGCTGAAGCTTTTTCCTCATTTCTCTACTTTCCTCTCTATAAAAGTCATAGTAATAGTAGCTTTTTGCTCCTTGATGCTGAAGTCATAAGGTGTATATTGGTGGAATGCCTCCATGAGCTGCTCCAGAAAGGCTGATGGTGACTCCTCTGGTCCTTGTTTAACCTCATGTACTTTGCTCAAATTGTTGAATCATCGTGTGGTCCACTTGAGACCGGCAAAGAGAGTCAGGTGGTAGACCTCCATGTGCTCTTTTTATCCCCTGCCATATTAAATTCCCAGCCAGTCCTAGTCAGGGTAAATAAATCCTCTGTCAATGACTGCTGGGTCAATCGATGTTGCCCCCATGTCTAAGGGGACATTCTATCTAGCTTCCTGCATTATTCTCTATTGCGCTTTGGTCGTGAAGAGCACTCTCATGATTTCTTGGATATCATCCCAGGTAGGCTGTTGAGTAAATAAAACAGTCTCAAAGAGATTAATCAGCCTCCTGGGGTTGTTTGAAAAGGGTGGTATTGGACCTTCCAGTTGTACAAGACAGGTGAAGAAAAAGTCCATATCACATGGCCTGATTGCAATCCTCATCTGTGGGCCTGTAAGCTCAGATGGGGAGGGACACTGTTGTAGCAGATGAAGTGGCCCTTTTGCTCTGTGTCCCCATGGCTAGTCCTGGTTCAAAGGTCCTCCTCCCTCACTATCCCCCATTGCTGGAGAAGGAGGAATGTGGGTTAACAGAATGCCAGATGAGGGCTCAAGGGAGATCTTCGAGGAGGGCCATGGGAAGTGGCACCATAGTAGGGGCATAAAGGGTTGTAATATCATATCTGTTGTGACAGAGTCCTGGAGAATGTTGTTCTTTGCAGACTCATTGGTCTGTACAGGGTTCTTCTCCTTTATGGCCAGGACCTGTGAGAGCCTCGGAGACAAAAATTTTTTATCCGAGAGGGTAGGGGTGGGGTCTTCCACTACATCCTTTCAGATTGTATATAGGGCACTTACCCTAGGTGCCTGAGGGATCCTAGCCTAAAGACTCTTTCCCTTACTACTTTGATCACCTAAAACTGAAGGGGCCCTATGGGTAGCCACCCTATTCCAATAGTTGTCCATTCCAAAGAGAAGAGAATAACTAACTCGTCCTTCTTTACTACTACTGACAAGTTTTCTCCTCTTTCCCTAACTTCCCTCCAGTGGTTAACTAGGATGTTTAAGGATAGATTCTGTCTGTCCCATGTCCAAAAATATAGCCTACCCAATTCCATGTCCAAGAAAACAGAGAAAGACAATTAACACACAGCCAGTCACCCTTGCCAGAGGTGCAGAGCAAGAGTCAGTCAGCTCCTACTAATAACTGAAGTCCAAGAATACACAGAGAAAAACAATCAAGACACAGAGAATTTGCCCCTGACATGGGCACAGGAACCAGGTAATCAGGCAATTTGATCAGCTTTCACTGGTATTGAGTCTAATAGGTTCCAAAAGTAGTGGAGTCTTCCCAACTCCCTCAAGGGGAAGGGAGACTGAATCGCCCTCCAGACTCCCTAGGGTCACAATGTCAAAGCATATCTGCCCATCACAATTGACCACAATACAACAGAGGCTCTCTAAGCCTTACAGATGCTTGCAAGTAAGCCAAAAGCAAGACAAACAATATGGATACAGACAACATGGATACAGACAATAGTTATGGTACCTGACAGCAATCTCGAGCTATTGCTCTGAGTACATAGAGGGTCTGTAGACCAACTCACCAAATGTAAGACTGGCGGTGAGTCTTAACTATCAAGAGACCCCTCAACTGAGACATGAGAACAGAGTTTGATGCAAATGCAAGAGGTTTATTTTCTGGTGCGTCAGGGTAAACCATCAATCAGCCCCTTGTGGCAAGTGAATAGAAAGTGACTTATATCTTCTCTATTAAGAGAGACTATGTTCTCTAAAGATCATATAAAATGTTCCTTTTGAATATTATCATCCAGACTCTTGTATTTACTCATTTGTAAACAAATTCCTGGTCAGATACATGAGTTAATCATGAGTTATTAAATATCAATATGGTTCATGATGAATACTCAGCTCATGAAATACCAATAGTCTTTTTAGAAACAAGGATGTGTTGATTCCACAAACATTGTCAGTGTTTTAGAATTGTCCTAATTGGTGCATATTTCTGATCAGGTCATAGGTTATAGCAACATAAATATTGTGGTGATAAATTTGGTGATATTGAAATTACTGCTATAATTTTTGATTTCTATTGCAATTACTTCACTGGGTAAGAGCTGTTTGAAGGTACAAGCACTACTGAATAGTAAATAATAAAATGTAGTATCATCAATTATTGAATTCATTAGACAATTTGGGAATGAATTATTTTTCTATAACGTACTTATTTTTACTTTTGGTTCATATATTATCTTTGTCAGTTATAGGTTGTTTATTGGATATTTTATTCATATTTCCAGATTTCCCCTCTGCAAACATCCTAACCCATCCCACTCCCCCTACTTCTATGACAGTGCTCACCCACCAATCCATTCCCACCTCACTGCCCAGGAATTCCCCTACACTTGAGTATTGAGCCTTCACAGGACCAAGGGCCTCTACTCCCATTGATGCCAGATGAAACCATACTCTGCTACATATGTGATTGCTTGATATTGTTGTTGTTTCTCTGGGGTTGCAAATGCCTTCAGTTCCTTCAGTCCTTTCAAGAACTTCTCCGGGGTCAGGTGAGTTGAGACTGCTGGTCTTCTCATGGAGTCTCCCTCCTCCTCAGCTTCTTCCAGTTTTTCCCCAATTCAATGACAAGGGTCACTGGGTTCTGTCCATTGCTGCTAGTATCTGCATGTGGCTTTTTCAGCTGCATTTTTGGCATCTCACATGGTAGCCATGCTAGGCTCCTGCCTGCAAGCACACCACAGCACCAGTAACAGTGTCAGGCCCTAGGGGCTTCCCTTGAGCTGGATCCCAATTTGGGCCTATCACTTGATCTTCTTTCTCTCAGGCTGTTCTCCATTTTTTCCCTGCAGTACCTTTAGACAGGACCAATTCTGGGTCATAGCTTTTGCTGTGGGATGGCAACAGCATGCCTCCACATGATGCCCTGTCCTTTCACTGAAAATGGACTCTACAAGTTCCCACTTCCCACTCTAGAACACTCCATCCAATGTTCCTCCCTGAGAGTTCTGAGAGTCTCTCACTACCCAGGTCTCTGGTACACTCTAGAGGGTTTCCCCACATCCTACATCCTGCAGTTGTCTATTTCTATTTATTCTGCTGGCCTTCAGGGCTTCAGTACTGTTTCTGCCTAGCAGTACCTGATCATGTTCACCACTTTCCATTCCTGTCCCCTCTGTTACCCAGTCTCAAGTTTCCTCTGCCCACTGTTATTTCTTTTTTTCCCTGAATTGAGTCATCCTTACTTGGACCCTTTGGCTTGTTGATCTTCATGAGTTCTGAAGATTGTGTACTGGATAGTCTATATTTTTGGCTGTTACTTATTAGTAAGTATATACCATCAATTTCCTTTTGAGTCTAGGTTATATCACCCAGGATATTTACTAGTTCCATCTATTTGACTGCAAAACCATGACGTCTTCATTCTTAATAGCTGAGTAGTATTCCATTGTGTAAATGAAACACATTTTCCGCATCCATTATTCTGTTGTGGGACATCAAGATTGTTTCCAGATTCTGGTTATCACAAAGTAAGCTGCTATGAACACTGTGGAACATGTGCCCTTGTGGCATGGTGAAGCATCCTTTGAGTATATGCTAAAGAGTGATAAAATTGGGTCCACATAAATATATTTCTAGGTTTCTGAGGAAAATCCAGTTTCATTTTCAGAGTTGTACAAGTTTGCATTCACATCAGCAATGGAGGCAAGTTCCTCTTTCTCTACATATTGTCCAACATGTGCTGTCACTTGAATTTTTGATCTTAGCCATTGTGATTGGTGAAAGGTGAAATCTCAGGGTCATTTTGATTTCATTTCTCTGATCACTAAGTATTTTCAACATTACTTTAAATGCTTCTCAGCCATTTGAGATTCCTGTGTAATGAACTCTCTGTTTAGATCTATAGCCCATTTTTTTATTGGGTTGTTTGGCTTTTTGGAGGTTATCTTCTTGAGGTCTTTATGTTTTTTGATATTAGCCCTCTGTCAGATGTGGGGATAGTGAAAAATTTTTGCCCAATCTGTAGGTTGCCAACTTGTCCTTTGACTGTGTTCTTTGACTTACAGATTTCCAGTTTCAGGAGGTTTCATTATCAATTCTTGTTCTTAGATTTTGAGCCAAGGGAGTTCTGTTTAGGAAAGTTTCCTTTGTACCTATGAGTTTGAGGCTCTTTCACAGTATCTCTTCTCTTAGGTTTAGTGTATCTGGTTTTATGTTTTGGTACTTGATCCACTTCTACTTGAACTTGGTGCAAGGTGAGACACATGTATCTATTTTCATTTTCCTACATAGAAACTGCCACTTTAACTAATACCACTTATTGAAGATGCCTTTATTTCCATTGCATTTTTTGGCTCCTTTGTCGAAGATCAAATGTCCATATGTATGTGGTTTATTTCTGGGTTTTCACTTTTATTCCAAAGATCAAGCTATATGTATCTGTACCAATACTGTTAAGTTTTTATTAATATTATTTTATAGTATAGGTTAAGGTCAGGGATGGTTATTCTTCCAGAAGTTCTTTTGCTGTTAATTGCTTTCACTATTCTGTTTTTTTTCTTTTCCAGATGAATTTGAGAATTACTTTCCTTATTTCATTGAAGAATAGTGTTGGGATTTTGATGGGGATTGTATTGAATCTATAGGTTGCGTTTGGTAGGAAGGCCATTTATTCTATGTAAATTCTCCCAATCCATGAGCATGGGAGGTCTCCATGGAAGGTCTCTCCATTGTCTGAGGTCTTCTTTGATTTCTTTAGGAGAGACTAGGAGTTATTTTCATACAGATATTTCAATTGTTTGGTTAGAGTTACCCCAAGATATTTTATATTATTTGTGACAATTGTGAAGGGTGTTCTTTCTCCTATTTCTTTCTCAGCCTATTCATCATTTGTATAAAAGAAGGCTACTGGTTTAATTTTGTATCCCGCCATTTTGCCGTTTTGCTGAAGTTGTTGACCAGCTGTAGAAGTTATTTGGTGGAATTTTTAAGGTTGCTTATGTATACCATCATACCATCTGCAAATAGTGATATCTTGCCTTCATTGCCAATTTGTATAGCCATGATCTCCTTTTATTTTCTTTTATTGCTCTAACTAGAATTTGAGTCCTATGTTGAATAGATATGGAGACAGTAGGAACCCTTGTCTCTGATTTTATTGGGATTTCTTGTATTATCTCTTCATTTACTTTGACATTGGATCTTGGTTTGCAGTAAATTGCTTTTATTATGTTTAAGGATATTCATATATTTAAACTTCCTTGCATCTCTAACATGAAACCTACTTGACAGTGGTGAATGATGGCCTTGTTGTGTTCATGGATTTGGTTTGCAAATACTTTATTGATTATTTTTGCATTAATAATATGCAACCAACAATATGGTCAGTTTTGGAGAACATACCATGAGGTGCTGAGAAGAAGATATAGTTTTTTGTTTTAGGGTGAAATGTACTATATATATATATATATATATATATATATATATATATATATATATATATATGTTAAATCAATTTGTTTCACAACCCCTTTTAGTTTCATTGTGTCTGTGTTTAGTTTCTGTTTTAATGACCTATCTACTAGTGTGGGTTGTCAAGTATCCCAATGTTATTGTGTGATGTTCAATGTGTGTTTTGATTCTATTAAATTTTCATTCATCAATGTGGGTGCCTTTGCTTTTGGGGACCTGATGTTCAGAACTGACATTTTCTCTTGCTGGGTTTTTCCTTTGATGATTATGAAATGTTCTTCCCTGTCTTGTTTGATAACTTTTGGTTGAAAACTCTCTTTGTCTTAGGAGGGTATTCATGTATGATTTTGTTGCAGATATTTTCTGGTCCTTTGAGCTGGGAATCCATGCTCTCCTTTATTCCTATTATTCTCGATGAATTCTTTTCATTATGACCTGGATTTTCTGAATGTTATGGTTTAGGACTTCTTTTTCTGTTTCAAATTTTCTGTGACGATTGAGTCAATGTCCTCTAAAGTACCTTCTACAGCTGAGATTCTGTCATATATCTTGTATTCTTTGGTGATGTTTACTTCTACATTTACTGAGCTCTTTTACAGGTTTTGCATGTTCAGGGTTGTCTCCATTTGTGTTTTCTCTTTCTAATTATATAAACAATTGAGTTGCAATTTTTTGAGTTGGAATTTTTATGTGGATTGCATTAAATCTGTAGATTGCTTTTGGCAAAGTGGCCATTTTTACTATATTAATCTTGCTAATCCATGATCATGAAATGTCTTTCCATGTTATGAGATTTTCTTCATTTTTTTCTTCAGAGACATCAAGTTCTTGACATACAGATCTTTCACTTGCTTTGTTAGAGTAACACAGAGGTATTTTATGTTATCTGTGACTATTGTGAAGGAAGTCATTTTCCTATTTTCTTTCTAAGCCTGTTTTTGCTTTGAGTAGAAGGTGGCTATTGATTTATTTGAGATAATTTATACCCAGCCACATTTCTGAAGTTGTTTATCAGGTTTAGTACTTGTCTGGTGGAACTTTTGGGGTCACTTAAGTATAGTATCATATGATCTGCAAACAGTGATATTTAGACTTCTTCCTTTCCAATTTGTCTCCCTTTGACCTCCTTTTGTTGTCTGATTGCTCTGGCTAGGACTTAGAGTATCCTATCAAATAAGAAGGGACAGAGGGGAAGCCTTGTCTAGTTCCTGATTTTTGTGGGATTACTTCAAGTTTCTCTCCATTTGCTATTGGCTATGGGCTTGCTGTATATCTCTTTTATTATTTTCGGTATGAGCATTGAATTTCTGATCTTTCCTTGACTTTTAATATGAAGGGGTACAGAAATTTGTCAAACGCTTTCTCAGCATCTAATGAGATGATCATGCAGCTTTTTTTTCTATAAGTTTGTTTACATAGTGGATTACTTTGAGAGATTTCTGTATATTGAGCCATCCCTGTATTCCTGTGATTAAGATTATTTAATCATGATGAATAATCCTTTTGATGTGTTCTTGGATTGGTTTGTGAGAATTTTATTGAGTATTTTTGTACTGATATTAATAAAGAAAATTGGTCTGAAGTTCCCTTTCTTTGTTGCATCTTTCTGTGTTTAGGTATGAGCATAATTGTGTCTTCATATAGGGTATTGGGTAGTGTTTCTCCTGTTTACATTCTGTGGAATAATGGACGGTATTGGTTTTAGGTCTTCTATGAAGGTCTGAAAGAATTCTGCACTAAACCCATGTGGTTCTGGGCATTTTTTTTTGGTTGGAAATCTTTTAATAAATGCTTCTATCTTTTAGGAGTTATGGGACTGTTCAGATGGCTTATCTGATCCTGATTTAAATTTGGAACCTGCTATCTGTCTAGAAAGCTGTCCCTTTCATCCATATTTTCCAGTTTTGTTGAATAAAGGCTTTTGTAGTAGGATGTGATGATTTCTTTCTTTTTTTTAATTTCCTCAGATTCTGTTGTTATGTTTCCATTTTTCATTTCTGATTTTGTTAATTTGGATACACTATTTCTTCTCATATGTCTGGCTAAGGGTTTATCTATCTTGTTGATTTTTCTCAAAGAACCAGCTCCTGGTCTTTGATTCTTTGTATAGTTCTTTTTCCTTGCACTAGGTTGATTTCATTCCTGACTTTGATTATTTCCTGCCTTCTACTCCTCTTGGGTATATTTTGTTGTTTTTCTTCTAGAGCTTTTAGGTGTGCTGTCAAGCTGCTAAGGTATACTCTCTCCAGTTTCTTTTAGAGACACTCAGAGGTATGAGTTTTCCTCTTAGCACTGCTATCATTGTTTCTCATAAGTTTGGGTATGTTGTACCTTCATTTTCACAGAATTCTAAAAGTCTGTAATTTATTTCTTTATTTCTTCCTTGACCTAGTTATCCTTGAATAGAGAAGTGTTCAACTTCCATGTATATATGGGCTTTCTGTCATTTTTGTTGTTATTTAAGACCAGCCTTATTCCATGTTGATCTCATAGGATACATGGGGTTATTTCAATCTTCTTTTATCTGTTGAAGCCTGTTTTCTGACTGATTATAAGATCAATTTTTGAGACGGTATCGTCTGGTACTGAGAACAGCATATAATCTTTTGTTTTATGATGAAATATTCAATATATATGTGTTAAATCCATTGTTTCATAACTTCTATTAGTTTCACTGTGTCCTTATTTAGTTTCTTTTTCCATGAACTGTCCACTGATGAGGGTAGTATGCTGAAGTGTCCCACTCTAATTGTATGAGATTCTATGTGTGCTTTGAGCTTTAGTAAAATTTTTTTCATCTTGGTAGATTTTTTTTCTTTGTTGAGTATGAAGGTTCTTTCTTTACCTTTTTTGATAACTTTTGGTTGAAAGTCAATTTTATTTGTTATTAGAATGGCTATTTCAGCTTGTTTCTCAGAAGCATTTCATTAGAAATATTTTTTTCCAGTCTTTTACCTTTAGGTTATATCTGTCTTTGTCACTGAAGTGAATTTCCTGTGTTTCACACAATACTAGGTCCTGTTTATGCATCCAATCTGTTACTCTATATTTTCTTACTTGTGAATTAAATCCATTGATATTAACATATATTAAGGAATAGTGATTGCTGTTTCCTGTTATTTATATTTTTACAGGTTGAATTATGTTTGTGTATCTCCCTTCTTTTGGGTCTGGTGCAAGAAGATTACTTTCTTGCTTTTTCTATGGTATAATTTCCCTCCTTGTATTGGAGTTTTCCATCTATTATCCTTTGTAGAACTGGATTTGTGGAAAGATATTGTGTAAATTTGTTTTTGTCATGGAATATCTTGGTTTCTCCATCTATGTTAATTGAGAGTTTTGCTGGCTAAAATAGCGTGGGCTTGCAATTGTTTTCTCTTTTTGTCTCTCTGACATCTGTCCAGGATCTTCTTTCTTTCCTGTTCCCTGTTGAGAATCTAGTGTGATTCTGATAGGTCTGCCTTTATATGTTATTTGATCTTTCCCCCTTTCTGCTTTTAATATTCTATATTGGTGTGTTGATTATTATGTGATGGGAAGAATTTCTTTTCTGATCTAATCTTTTTGGAGTTCTGTAGGCTTCTTGTATGGAAATTTTTTTCTAAAATTTTGTTAAGATATTTACTGGCCCTTCAATTCGAGAATCTTTATTCTTTTTTATAACTAGCATTTTTAGGTTTGGTCTTCTCATTGTGTCATAGATTTTCTGTATGTTTTGGGTTACAAGGTTTTTTCTTTTCACATTTTCTTTTACCATTTTCTACCCCAAAGACTGACTCTTCAATCTTTTGTATTTTCTTGATGATGCATTCATCTATGACTCCTGATCTCTTCCCTAGGTTTTCTATCTCCAGGGTTGTCTCCCTTTGTGATTTCTTTATTCTTCCTATTTTCAAATTTATATCCTGGATGGTTTTGATCAATTCCTTGACTATTTTGTTTGTGTTTTCATGTAATTTTAAAGGTATTTTTGTGTTTCCTTTTTAAAATCCTTCTACTTGTTTACCTGTGTTCTCCTGCATTTTGAAACAAATTTATTTATATCCTTCTTAAAGTCCTCTATCACCATCATGATATCTGATTTTAAAAATCCAAATGTTGCTTTCCCTGTATAGCCATTATTTGCTGTGGTGGGAGAACTGGGTTCTGATGATGTCAAGTATTCTTGGTTTCTTGCTCTTTCCTCTTGCCATCTGGTTATGTCTGATGTTAGTTGGTCTTGCTCTCTCTGACTGTAGCTATTCCCTCCTGTGGGTCTGTATGTCTGTGAGCCTGTTACTGGAGAGGCTTTAGAGAGAATGTGGAGTCCCACCTGTGGGCTGTGGGCTTAGGAGGGAGAGTGCTCCTGACTGACTTGCTCTCTGCAGGTAGGTTTTGTTTCAGAGTGATGTAGATCAGCCCTATCATCGGGCAATAATGGAGACTGGAATCCATTCCTCATTATTTAGTACAGCCTCATTGAATGAATATCTTTTTGCATAATCATATAAAAGTATCAGAAAAGTCTTCGGAAGAACATAGAAAAGACAAGTGTATTCATGGTGGACAGATTTGTGATAAATGAGTGAGCCACATTGAAGCAGCCAAACAATTAATCAGAATATAATCATATTGGATAATTAAGTAGGAGAACAGTCTGGAGATACCATAGACATTGTTCTGTAACACCATACTTAAGAAGATGTAAACTAACATCCAATCATTTCTGGTAGGAAATCAGTGAAAGGCTAAAGTTATGATACATTTGATTAAAAAAACATTACAAACAATGAATTTATAGAAATTAGTCATTTAGTTTTGGTAAAGTGTTAAGTTAAACCCCTTATAACTTTATGATTAGTCTTTTAATCCCTTAATGATACCTTTAGGAGTAAGAATTATTCAAATACAGATGTGTCATGGAAAGCCTATAACAGAAGTGGAACTCTCAAACTAGTGCATAAATTTGAGGCATTTCCAAAGGTCAGATTGTCTCTTTTGGGAAGTTGGAATGATCTGAGTCTTTATTAGGCATCTTAAATTGTCTGAACAACTTCCAGGAAAGCTGGTCTTTGTTGATTCTCCTCAGAAAACTTTGCTGAATATGTGATCTTAGGAAAAGAGGGGGCTGTACATCTGTACAGTTGTTAGGACTCACAATGCTGTTGTTATTTACTTTCTGAGTAAACTATGTTGTTTACTTTCTGAGTACTAGAGAACATTTCTTTAGTATGTTTTGATCTCTGCATCATGGGGTACTTCACTTCCCTTTGAAACATTCAAAGTCATAATGAATCTCACTCCAAGATGAAACCCCTGAAAAAAGTGTTACATAGCAGAGATTAATATTTTAAAGTTTAAAATAAATGGGCATGGGATAAGACTATAGCAATACCACTAAAATTTTTTTGAGATTTTTTTTTAATCATTCAGAAAATAAACATGAGCATTTGACTTCAGAGTAGAGTTTAATTATATCATCACTTTTATTTGTCTATGAGCAGTATTAGATAAGATGTCCTGAAGTGTCAGTATGAAACTATAATAAAGACTTTCATTTGAACAAAGTTGCCTTGCCTTTTTGATCATTGAAGATTTTAACCTATTTAAACAGTGGTAGAATATGGCAGGTGGTACCATCAAAATATCACCCTGTATAAATGTTTTTGAAGATGTAGACATTATAGTTATTATTTTCATTAGCAATTTTTAAAAATCCATACAAAGATTATCTTTCAGTTACTATTACATTATTTTCAAAATAGAGAAAAAAGTAAAACAACACCACCTTTAGAAAAATCAAAGGAAAGAACAAGAATTTTTGTCTTTATGTGAATGTAAAATATATTTTATACTTTAATTCTCATGCCCAAGTCATTGAAATGTGTGAATAGGACCACAGAATAGATCTCTCTCTCTCTCTTTTTTTTTTCTTCATCTTTATTAACTTGAGTATATCTTATTTACACTTCTATTGTTATTCCCCTTCCTGGTTTCTGGGCCAACATCCCCCTAGCCCTTCTCCCTCCCCTTCTCTACGGGTGTTCCCCTCCCCCTCCTCCCCCCATTACCACCCTCCTCCCAACAATCATTTTCACTGAAGGTTCAGTCTTGGCTGGACCAAGGGCTTCCCCTTCCACTGGTGCTCTTACTAGGCTATTTATTGCTATGTATGCAGTTGGAGTCCAGGGTCAGTCCATGTATACTCTTTTAGACAGGAAGGTTAATTTGTCAAATCAGAGCAATTAATCTGTAGAAGACAGCATTTTGTCACAAATATACAGCTATCTATTACCTAAGCCTAAAAACTTGAAAGGACACTTTTCAACAATTTTATTTACAGTGGGACAAAAAACTTTCCCATGTTTCATTAAAAATTTAAAGGTTAGGTCATTTTACTTGCCACTATCTGTGATATAGCATATAAATATATTTTAAAATTTAAATAATAGTTGCTAAATGGCAAAAAAAAGGTAACTTAGGGTAATAACACAAGTACCACAAATAAATAACCAAAATTAAGAATTTGTTCACTAAACTTTGTCTGAGTTAAACTACGAAAACTATTGGAAAAATTGAACAGGCATACATAAAGGATGGACGTCATTCTACAAATGTTTGAATATTACTTATAAGAAGACATGTAACTAATAAGAAAAAATGATCTATTACTCAATTTATTCTCTAAAAACATAAATAACTTTTCTCTGATGTTAAATAATATACAATTTAGCAGAAGGATATAACTTCTCAGGTTGATATTTAGCACTCAAATAATAGTAAAACTGACAGATGAATACAGATGTTGTATGACTTTTATTGGAAAAATTTGAAAAAAAATTCTCACAAGTGTGGCTGATGCTGAACCAATAAATTTATTCACAAACATAAATAAATCAAAGATAACTTCAAAACCAGATATCTAAAACAGTGTGGCTGATGGTTTACAATTGCAATATACTAGAACCAACTTAACAACTTAAATAAAAATCAATTCTCTCCCTGGAAAGTTGATTCAGCCATAACACCTTGGAGAAGTCTTTTGAATAGTTTCATTTTCAGAACTTTCTCAGACTCAGTGTTGCTAGCTTCCTGAGTATTACACATTCTTTTTTTTCAGTGTAATAGCTATATAATAGGAAGGCACTAGGGGTTTTGACTCTTACATCCTGTATATGGTATTATCTAAAACTTCTAAAACCAGTTAGAGACTGAGAAAATATTAAGTTTGAATTGGTTATCTTGTATATGAATTAATGATTAGTTATATCTGAAATTATATATTCAGTATTTCTAAAGTATTGTAGTAGATGACATTTGTACTAGAATGAGAATATTTTTCCTTAGTCCCGAACCAATAGCATTCTTATGAATGAAAGCCCTTTATTTTACAATATTTTATGACATTAATATAACACAATAAAAGATTAATTTTGCATTTTAAAAGAAATGAACCCAAATAACAAAGAGGCTAACATGCCTCACAAAGACAAACATTGTAGGAATTTAGTAATTAGTTAATGAATTATAATATTGATTAATCTGTACCATAGTAGATGCTTTTCTGGGATATATTTTATCTGTCCCAAAAACATGAAATAAAATTGATTCTAAATATTCTATCTACTTAAGCATTTTCTTTCATATCCAATAGCTACATGTTTTTCCTTAAGATGGGTCTATACATTTTCATTGAATTAGATGCATGGCCACTGAGGTTATGCCTCAGTAAATTAGAACACAAAACTATAGAAAGCAAATGATCCCAACAATGAGGTTCCTCAAGGATCCTTTGATTTCTTTGCTCCTCAAACTGTAGATAAAAGGATTTAGCATTTGAGGGAGCACACTGTACATCATGGATGTTATTACATTGCTAATGGAAGAGTTAGATACTGAAGCATTCATGTACACACCTAAACCAGTCCCATAGAATAAAGTTACCACTGAAAGATGAGACCCACAGGTGGAAAATGCCTTATGCCTTCCACCAGCTGATGGTATCTTCAGAATAGAGGACATGATTTGAATATAAGAGAAAATAATCCCAGAGAGTGGGATAACTGAAAACACCAGGGTTGCTGTATAAATAAAAAGAATATTGATAAATGTATTAGAGCAGGAAAGTTTTGTGATTTGACCAAGTTCACAAAAGAAGTTGGGGATATTCTGTTTCATGCAGAAGGACAGTGGCAGCAACAGAAGAGTATGGAGTAGTGCATTTACAGTGCTCATGAGCAGGGACAATAATACTAGGAATATACATAGGAAGGGGTTCATAATGATTGTATATCTTAGAGGTTGACAAATGGCCACATAGCGGTCATAAGCCATCACAGTTAGGAGACAGCTTTCTAAAACACAAAATGTCAAGACAAAACACACCTGAGACAAGCAGCCTATATAAGTGATGCTCTGGTCATGTATTTGGATATTCAACAGTAGCTTTGGCACTGTTGTTGTGCTTGTACAAATATCAGTGAAAGATAAATTGCAAAGAAAGAAGTACATGGGTGTGTGGAGACGTGAGTCCTTGCTCACAGCCAGTATAATTAATAGGTTTCCAATGATGGTGATAAGGTACATGGACAGAAATAAATTGAAGAACAGGGGTTGTTGTTCAGGAACATATATTAGTCCCATAAGAAAGAATTCTGAAATATCTGTTTGGTTTGCAGGTTCCATGTACATGCTTGAATATTGACATAAATTATGCAATGAAAATATGATATGTATTTTATGAATATAACATCACATTAGTATAGAACAGATATAAACAGAATTGTAATTTTGACTTACTTTTAATAATCTCAAAAATCATGAAATATAATGCATTTTTAAACAAATACAATGAAGCTTCTAGAATAATGCTCATAGGCAAAACACACTTCCTGCTCTTGAATAGAATTCAGGTTTGGTCCCCAATACTGTAGTCTGACAGTTCATAACTTCCTGTGGACAGCTACAGAACTTATGATGTCTTCTGTCTTCTAAAAAGTATTATCTCACATGTTGCATTTGCATTCTGACCCAGGCACATGGTATGAAATAAAAATTAAAGGAAAATACTTACTGATTTTTTTTCTCTAAACTTGAGAAACATTGCATATAAAATAAAATCTTTCTTAGTTATAAGGTGAACTACAAAATACTTCAGGTTTTTCTCTACAGTCTGCCTTCAATTCTTTTATTCATTTGTGTTTTAATATCTATTTAATACATAGAATAAAAAGATATTTACAAATATCCTAACACATGATGAGACTTTATTGAATTATAAAGCACAGATTTTTCCATTGAAGGCATCTACACCTTCAAGTAATATAGCAGACTGTAAAGAAAGTATAAAACTAAAAATCAGTAGAAATTATCAAGTATTTTGGCTTTCACCAGAATCTCTCGTTATCCTCCTGGATTATAGTTGAATTAGTTCATTCATCTAATGCATTTATAAGATGATGTACAATCATCCCTTATAAGGTTTAATTAGTATCACATTTTAGTATTTGGCAAAAACACACTGGTTATTTAGATAATGAGTAATATACTTCCTTTCATTTATTTATTAATACATGTTTAATATTGATTAATGCACATATGATCATGTTGGAGTCAAGATCAAATTTATTTGCAAAATGAGGATGAATGAAGAAAAATACACCCGGAATAAAATTTATATGTTTATTGCTGTGATATGTTAGAATGATCTGAATACAATAATATATCAGCCTTGATTAATTTTATGAAGAAGCAGGATATTGTTATGGGTATGTTACCAAGATAAAACACTGGCCTCCCTGATACTTCTGATATTTAAGTTATCTGCATGTGACCTACAGAAAATAGTAAAGAAGAAAGGCATTACAGAACAATATCAAACATTCTCAAAGGGTGATATTGGAAAATGTTTACAGAAATCATATCAACCTTTTTTTTTTAAATAGCTGTTTACGAAGGGTATCTGAAACAGATATGTGAAAGGTATTGTGTTATGTCCAGATGATTTGCAGACCATTTTGGATTAATTTCCAAAGGAGGGAGCAATGATTTACTTCTGTTAGTTACCAGAATACATTCTTATATATGAAAATATTATGATGTTTATATTTAAAATATCCAACTTTCCCAGGCCTAGATGGTTAGCTTACATCCTATTTTCAATCAGTAAGCAAAACTCATCTTCTGATACTTAAATGTTGTATTTACAAGCAAGAGGCACATTTTGTATGTCTATAATGACTCTTAGGATCAATACATATAACTAGCAAGTTGCTTTTAATCATACTGTCTGAGATTTTTCTGTTTAAAGTATTTCATATTGAATAGGAGACTAAACATGCTGCTTTATATATATATATATATGTATGTATAATGTATATATATATATATGTGTGTGTGTGTGTGTGTGTGTGTGTGTCTTCTTAGTTCTCAAAGCTTGCATAATTGACAGAACTACCTCCCCATCTCCTGATGCATATTAGAATACACAAAGATAATTAAAGATGGACTGACAGCCAAGGATTAAATATATTCAAAATTTCTATTTATCTCGTGATACCTCAGAAAATAAATTTGGAGATGTTTCTCAAAAATCAAATTATTTTAATATGTAGCCAATTATGATATCCTAGCCCAATATGATTGTGCCCCTGTTTTAAAAAGAGATGGGATGATATGTAAATGTATGGTACATAGAGATACATGTATTCATGGAATACCAATAACATTAAATCACAAGAGAGGATAGACATCTCCAAGCCTTAGGAAAAAAGAAATCTGACGATATTGACTTTTTTGCTCACTTCAGAACCAAAAAAATATTTAATAATTTTATGTCACTAAGTTTAACTTTTTTATTTTAGAGAAACTTAACAAACTAATATTTTCACCCAATCTCTGTATACTACTACGACAACAACTTAAGAAAAATGTGTGAAAGATTTGAGGTAGTAATTATAATTAAAGAATTGCCAATGTCTGCTCATAACAAAATTGGCACTCTTCTTCTAAATAGTTTTTTTTACAAGCAGAATGAGATACATCAACAATGACAAGGAAGTAAAGCTCTTATTTCTTATAGCGTGTTTAGCATGTCCTTATTTCCTCTAAGGATAGAATTGTAAGCCCCTTCCTTTATTTTCAAAGTCCTCTACAAAATACCATGATGACTTATCTATTACCTTACTGAAAATGATCTTCACAATCTTACCTGGATGTTGCCTTAGGAATCAACAGGCTCCTGGAAATTTATGATCATCTTTGGTTGAATGCAAATCTTTAGTTGGATGATGTTTCATCCTAATTTACAAAGAACATTAAGAAGATAGTCATAGGCTGAGTCTGATAGTGAAGTATAGGTATTGTAGGTACTCAATATCCAATGCTTCCCACTAGACCATCTATTATACTGCAATTCTAATCCTAAGAGAACACAGCTTAACAACTGAGTACATAGAAGTAGAGTATCCAGTATGCATGGTTTCATGACCCCTGAGGATAAGAATATTATTCTATTGTTTCTGGTCACTTTAATGAAGAATATTTTCAAAGCATTTTAGCATTAGTTTTACAAGAAGTTTCTTATTTTTATTTATGTGGAAAATTCCAATCTGGATTTTGATTGATAATTTTCTTCTCTTGCTCATTAACTTAATGTGTTGAGAATTTTATAAATATACCCAATTTATTTTGGCACCTGCCCTCCCACCCTTTTTATCCTACTCATTTCTATCCTAGACTCAGGATTTTTTGGTTAATTATGTGATACTAAATTTAATTATATGCAACTGTGTGAAAATCAGATGAGACTTATCCATTGGAGATTGATAAGGTAAACAGTGAGCATACAATTGAAAGCATCAATTCCCTCTTTCATTGCATCTTCCCGTATGAAAAAAGCCAAGCACTATGGGTAAAGCTTCCAGAGTCCTTCCTCCATCAAACCCCAGCTGTTGATAGTCTGCCATCATCACGATTATTAGTGAAATACTTTTTGTAGTTCTATATATGGGGTACAGGATGATATTATGGAGCATTTATGTTCACTATCTTCTGTTTCCTATATTCTTTCTGTTTCATCTTTCTCAATGTTTCCCAAGCTTGAAAGAAAAAGATCTAAATGCCTCTGTATGTCTAAAAATTTTTCACTTATTCAAGTGTGTTTTGTGTCAACACAGATTATTTCTTTCTTTCATGGTTATTTTATTTATTTACATTTTAAATGTTATCCACATTTTCAATTTCCCCATGCAAACCCCTATCCAACTTCTCTCCCTGCTTCTATGAGGGTGTTCCCCCATGTACCCACTCAATCCTGCCTCACTGTCCTAGCATTCTTCTGTGCTGGTGAATTGAGTCTCCACAGAACCAAATAAATTCAACCTCTTCTACTATTGATGCCAGATAAGGAAATCATCTCCTACATAAGCAGCTGGAGCCATGGGTCCCTCCATGTGAACAGTTTGTTTGGCTGTTTAGAACTTGAAAGCTCTGGAGGTTCGGTTAGTTTATATTATTGTTCTTTATATGAGGATGCAAATCTCGTCAGCTTCTTCAGTCCTTCCTCTAACTTTTCTATCGAGTGTCTGCAGACACAAGTTTCTGAATTGACTAAAGTTCACTAGAAATAGAAGTTTCTCTCTATATAGTTGAAAGTTGTATCTGTGATAATTGCGCGTGTGCACACATACACAGACAAACACACACACACAAACATACACACACCGATGGTGGTTTAATGCTTCATAATTGTAGTTAGGTAATTAATTTGGGGAAATAATTTCTCCAAAGGCCTATGACTTCCCATGATATAGACTTTTGAATGGTCTTACAGTAACAGGCATGGATTCCATCCTATGCAGTGGAAGTTAAATCAATTACTAAGCAATCTCTTACTCCTATAATAGTTAATATATGTGCCATAATTGTATATATATATATATATTATTTACATGACAGTCATACCATTCACTACCCCTGCTATTCTCCTAGAAGAAAGCAAGTCTCCCATTCAATACCACCTGACCTTGGAACATCAAGTTGGAGTAGGTCTAAGTGCAAACACTTTCACTAAAATCCAAGTAGGGGAAGGGATACAAAGGTAGACACCCAAGTGAGACAAAACCTTCATTCTAATTGTTATGGAGCCCACAGGAAGACTAAGCTGTGTACTTGCAAAAATATTTTACAGGGCCTATGCCCTGCTCTTCTGTGGTTGAATCTCTGTGAGCCCCTCTTCCTGACATGCCCAGATTAGTTGATTCTATATGTATTCTTGTGATGACCTCGCCTGCTCAAATAAATTCAACCACAAACTCTTAGATAGTATCACACACACAAAACACACACGCACACACACACACACACACACACACACACATGCACACACACACACACACGCACACACACACACACAACTTGCTCTTTGCTTGTGGACCTCTATATTTGTTTCAATGAACTTTTTGATTAAAACTATTCATCTGTCTGTCTGCCTGTCTGTCTGTCTATTTATGATGTTTTTTAGTTTACATTTCAAATGTTATTACCTTTCCTGGTTTCCTGTCAACAAGCCCCCTCCCTTTGATTCCCCACTTCCTGCACCACCGACATTTCCATACACTCTGGGTTCACCCTTGGCAGGATCAAGGGCTTCTCCTTCCATTGATGTCCAACAAGGCCATCGTATGCTACATAGAGAGTTGGAGCCATGGGTCAGTCCATGTATAGTATTTGGGTAGTGGATGAGTATCTGGGAGCTCTGATTGGTTGGCATTTTATTCTTTATGGGGTTTCAATCTCCTTCAGCTCTTTCAATCCTTTCTCTAATGCCTCCAACGAGGGTTCTATTCTCCATTCAGTGGTTTGATGCTAACATTCACCTCTGTATTTCACATGCTCTGGCTGTGTGTCTCAGGAGACATTTATACCCGGTTCCTGTCAGCATGCATGTCTTAGCTTCATCAGTCTTATTTAGTTCTGGTGGCTGTATATATAAGCCACATGTGGGGCCGGTATGGAATGGCTGTTCCTTCAGGTTCTGCTCCAAAATTTGCCTCCATATCCACTCCTATGAATATTTTTGTTCCCCCTTTTTAGAAGGAGTGAAGCATCCACACTTTGGTCATCCTTCTTCTTGAGCTTCATGTGGTTTGTGGATTCTATCTTTGGTAAATTCAAGCTTTGGGGCTAATATCCACTTATCCGTGAGTACATACCATGTGTATTTTTCTGTGATTGGGTTAATTCATTCAGGATAATATTTTCTAGTTCAATCCACTTCTCTGTGAATTTCATGAAGTCATTGTTTTTGATAGCTGAGTAGTATTCCGTTGTACAGACTTATCCTGTTTCTGTATCCATTCCTCTGTTGAAGGGCAACTTGATTCTTTCCAGCTTCTGGCTATTATAAATAAGGCTACTATGATCATAGTGGAGCATGTGTCTTTGTTGTACGGTGGAACATCTTTTGGATATATGCATAGTAGAGATATAGCTGGGTCCTCAGGTAGTGGGATGCCCAGTTTTCTGAGGAATCTCCAGACTGATTTCCAAAGTGATTGTTCCAGTTTGCAATCCCATCGACAATGGAGCAATGTTCTTTCTCAATATCCTTGCCAGCATCTGAGTTTCCTATCTTAGCCATCCTGACTGGTGGGAGGTAGAATATCAGGGATCTTTTTATTTGCATTTCCCTGATGAACAAAGATATTGAACATTTCTTATGTACTTGTCTGCACTTCGATATTCCTCAGCTGAGAATTATTTGTTTAGCTCTATACCCCATTTTGTAATAGGTGTATTTGGCTCTATAGAATCTAAATTCTTCAGTTCTTTGCACATCATATTAGCACTATATCAGATGTAGGATTGTAAAGATCGTTCCCAAATCTGTAGGTTGCTGTTTTGTCCTAATGACAGTGTCCTTTGCCTTATAGAAGCTTTGTAGTTTTATGAATTCCCATTTGTCAATTCTTGATCTTAGAACATAAGCTATTAGTGTTTTGTTCAAGAGATTTTCCCCAGTGTCCATGTGTTCGAGGCACTTGCCCACTTTTCCATCTGTCAGTTAGAGTGTATCTGATTTTATGTGGAGGTCCTTGATCCACTTGGACTTAATTTTTATACAGGGCAATAAAAATGGGTCAATTTGCATTATTATACATGCTACCCTCCAGGTGTACGGGCACCATTTGTTGAAAATGCTATCTTTTTTCCATTGCATGGATTTAGCTCCTTTGTCAAAGATCAAGTGACCATAGGTGTGTGGTTTCATTTCTTGGTCTTCAATTCTATTACACTGTTCTGTCTGTGTACCAGCACCATAGAGTTTTTATCACTACTGCTCTATAATACTGCTTGAGGTCAGGGATGGTGATTCCCCTAAAAGTTCTTTGATTGTTGATTATAGTTTACGGTATTCTGGGTTGTTTCTTATTCCAAATGAATTTGCAATTAGCTATTTCTATCTCTATGAAGAATTGACTTGGAATTTTTATGGAGATTGCATTGATTCTGTACATTGCTTGTGGCAAAATGTCCATCTTTACTATATTAGTCTTGCCAATACATGACATTGGGAGGTCTTTTCATCTTCTGAGATATTCTTCAAATTCTTTCTTCAGAGACTTGAATTTCTTGTCACACTGATCTTTCACTTGCTTGGTTAAAGTCACACTGAGGTATTTTATATTATTTGGGATTCGTGTGAATGGCGTCATTTCTCTTATTTCTTTCTCAGCCCACTTCTCTTTTGAGTACAGGAAGGCTCCGGATTTGTTTCAGTTAATTTTATATCCAGCCACTTGGCTGAAATTGTTTATCAGGTGTAGTAATACTCGGGTGGAAATTTGGGGTCACTAAAGTATTTTATCATCTGCAAATAGTGATATTTTGACTTCTTCCTTTCCAATTTGTATCTTGACCCCCTTTCATTGACTGATTTCTCTTGCTATGTCTTTAAGTACTATATTGAATAAGTAGGGAGAGAGTAGGCAGCCTTGTCTAGTCTCTGATTTTAGTGGTATTGCTTCAAGTTTCTCTCAATTTAATTTAATTTAACTACTGGTTTGCTGTATATTGCTTTTACTATGTTTATGTACGTGCCTTGAATTCCAGATCTTTCCAGGATTTTTGTAATGAAGTGGTCTTGAATTTTGTCAAAGATTTCTCTGTATCTAATGAAATGATCATGTGGTTCTTTTCTTTGAGTTTGTTTATATAGTGGATTTTTTGATGGATTTCCATATATTGAGCCAACCCTGAATCCCTGGGAAGAAGCCTACTTAATCATGATGGATGATCGTTTTTATGTGTTCTTGGATTTGGTTTGTGAGAATTTTATTGAGTACTTTTGTGTCGATATTCATAAGGAAAATTGGTCTGAAGTTCTCTTTCTTTGTTGGGTGTTTGTGTGGTTTCGGTATAAGTGTAATTGTGGCTTCATAGAAGGAACTTGGTAGTGTTCTCTCTGTCTTTATTTTGTGGAATAGTTTGGAGAATATTGGTATGAGGCTTTCTAGGATGGTCTGATAGAATTCTGTAATAAACCCATCTAGCCCTGAGTTTGATTATTTCCTGCCTTCTACTTCTCTTGGGTGTATTTGTTTCTATTTGTTCTAGAGCTTTCAGGTGTGCTGTCAAATTGGTGATGTATGCTATCTCCTGTTTATTTTTGGAGGCACTCAGAGTTATGAGTTTTCCTCTTAGCACTGCTTTCATTGTGTCCCAAAGTTTGTGTATGTTGTACATTGATTTTCATTAAATGCTAAGAAGTATTTAATTACTTTCTTTATTTCTTCCTTGACCAACTCATCATTGAGTAGAGCATTTTTCAACTTCTATGTATACGTGGACTTTCTCTTGGTTTTGATTGTTCTTGAAGACGAATCTTAGTCTTTGGTGATATGATAGTATGCATTGGATTATTGCTATTTTCCTGTATCTGTTGAGGCCTGTTTTGTGACTGATTACATGGTCAATTTTGGAAAAGATTCGATGAGGTGCTAAGAAGAAGGTATATCCTTATGTTTTAGGATGGAATGTTTTATAAATATCTGTTAAGTCCATTTGGTTCATAAATTCTGTTAGTTTCTCTATGTCTCTGTTTAATTTCTGTTTTTTTGATTTTTCCATTGATGAGAGTGGGATTTTGAAATCTCCTACTATTATTGTTTGAGGTGCAATGTGTGAATTGGGCTTTAGTAAGGTTGCTTTTATGAATGTAGGTGCCCTTGCATTTGGAGCATAGTTGTTTAGGATTGAGAGTCCATCTTGGTGGATTTTTCCTATGACGAATAGGAAGTATCCTTCCTTATCTGTTTTGATGACTTTTGGTTGAATATAGATTTTATTTTATATGAGAATGGCTACTCCAGCTTGTTTCTTGAGATCATTTGCATGGAAATTTGTTTTCCAGCCTTTTACTCTGAGTTATTGTCTGTCTTTGTCTCTGAGGTGTATTTCCTGTAGGCAGCAAAATGCTGTGTCTCCTTTAAGTATGCTTTCTGTTAGCTTATATCTTTTGATTGGGGAATTCAGCCCATTGATGTTGAGAAATATTAAGTAATAGTGATTGTTGCTTCCTGTTATTTTCATTATTAAGGTAGAATTATGTTTGTGTTTCCCTCTTCTTTTGATTTGTTGCAAGCAAACACTTTCTTGCTTTTTCTAGTGTGTAGTTTCCGTGCTTGTGTTGGAGATTTCCATCTATTATCTTCTGTAGGCCTATATTTGTAGAAAGATATTGTGTAAATTTGGTTTTGTCATGGAATATCTTGCTTTCTCTATTTATGTTTTTTTTTTTTGAGAGTTTGGTTGGATATAGTAGCCTGGGCTAGCATTATTGTTCTCTTCGTGTCTGTATGACATCTGCCCAGGATCTTCTGGCTTTCATAGTCTCTGTTGAGAAATCTGTTATAATTCTTATAGGTCTGCCTTTATATGTTACTTGACCTTTTTCTATTACTGCTTTTAATATCCTTTCTTTGTTTTGTGCAAAATGCTTTGACTATTATATGATGGGAGGAAAATTTTTGTTGTCCAATTTATTTGGAGTTCTGTAGGCTTCTTGTATGTTTGTGGGCATCTCTTTCTTTACCTTAGGGAAGTTGTCTTCTATAATTTTGTTGAAGATATTTACTGGCCCTTTAAGATGGGCATCCTCACTCTCTTTTCTACCTATTATCCTTAGGTTTGATCTTCTGATTGTGTCCTAGATTTCTTGGATGTTTTGGGCTAGGAGTTTTTTGTGTTTTACATTATCTTTGATGGTTGGATTGTGTCAATGTTTTCTTTAGTATCTTCTGCTACTGAGCTTTTCTCTTCTATCTCTTGAACTCTGTTGGTGATGCTTGCATCTATGATTCCTGATCTCTTCCCTAGGTTTTCTATCTCCAGTTTTGTTTCCATGTTTGCTCTCTTTATTGTTTCTATTTCCATTTTTAAATCATGGAGAGTTTTGTTCAATTCCTTTACCTGTTTGGTTGTATTTTCCTGTAATCCTTTGAGGGATTTTTTTTGTTTCCTCTTTAAGGTTCTCTACTGCTTTTCTTGTGTTGTCCAGTATTTCTTTAAGGGAGTTATTTATGTCTTTCTTAAAGTCCTCCATCACCATCATGTGATTTTAAATCCATATCTTGCTTTTCTGGTATGTTTGGATATCCAGTATTTGCTGTGATGTGAGAACTGGGCTCTGATGATGCCAAGTAGTCTTTGTTTATGTGGCTTAGGTTCTTGTGCTTGCCTCTCACCATCAGGTTGTCTCTGGTATTAGCTTGTCTTTCTTACTGTCTCTGAAAGTGGCTTGACCCTCCTGTAGGCCTGTGTGTCAGCACTCCTGTACACTTGTTTTCTTTCAGTCAGATCTGGAAACAGAGAACTCTGCTTTTAGATGTGTAGGCACTCCTGGTGACTGGCTTTCAGCTCTTCTCACAGACAGAAACTTGTAGGGGCCTGCCTCTGACTGTTCCTAGTTCCCTGTGTCCATGGGGCACAGATGGCACTAGTCAATTTCCTCTTGGTTTGAGAATGTGGGCAGAGAGTAATCTCCTCTGAATTCTCAGGAGTGTCTGCACTTCTAAAATTCCAATATCTCTCTCATGGGATATTTGTGCAGGAAGCTGTGTGACCTGTTCAGTTCAGTTCTGAAAGAAAACTCTTAAGAGACAATTATTGTAAGGGCTCCTCTCTGCCAGCAGAGGCCAGAAGTTGACTATTCTACATTTATTCAAATTATATTCAAGTTACATTCAAATTGGATCATCCATTGCTTGGCCATTCCTTCAATCACTACTCCTTGTTTATCCATGCAGCTGGCAATAGGAAGTGACCATTTAAGTGTGCATTTACCCTGCAGGTTATAGACACAGCTATGGCCATCACCAATCAAGGTCTTCAGCTAATCTCAGATAGCCTCCATTGATTTCCAGCATTCCCAATCCTCTCCTGCACCCTCCATCCATACCTGATCAAGATACCCATACCTATCACCCCCTCTCATACCCAGTTTTCGCTCTCCATTTACATATAATTACTATGTATCCATTTTGAGTGATACTCATGCAGGTGCCCTTGGGCCATCTTTATTACCAAGTTTCTTGGGACCTCTGTAGTGTCCCATTCTTATATTACTTTATATCTACTGTATAAGTATAAGTGTGTTCATATAATATCTGTTCTTCTGAGACTGCATTACCTTATTGAGCATGACATTATCAAATTCCATTCATTTGCTTGAAAATTTCATGATGTCTATTTATAATATCTAAATAGTATTCCATTATGTACACGTATCACATTGTTTTGTCCATTCTTCAGTTGAGGTATATCTAGAATGTTTCCAGTATCTAGATATTACCATAAAAGTGATATAGACATAGTTGAGCAAGTGTTCTTGTTGTATAGTGGGGCATCTATTTGGTATATACCCAGGAGAGCTAGGTCCATAACTGTCTAGAATATTCACAGTTTTCTGAGAAATCATCAAACTGATTTCCAAAGCTGTTATAAAAAATTTGCATACCTGCCAGCAATGGAGGAGTGTTTCCTTGCTCCATATCCTTGTTAACATTTGCAGCTGCTTGAGTTTTTGATCTAAGCTGTTCTGACCCATAGAAGATGCAAACTCCCTTTTACCTGGTCATTTTTGCTGAGACAGAGTGCTTGCTAGTCTGCTTCCTGGAAGAGGTTATATCCTGAGGCATACCAAGAGATCTGCTGCAATCAGAACATTTGAGATCATATCCTGAAGCATACTACAAAACCCACTGTACTTAGATTATTTGATACCACATCCTGCAGCACCCCAAGAGATTTGCTGCAACCAGGCCATCTGACACCATAACAGGAGATATCCCAGGAGATCTACTGTACTCTGAACACAATAGCTTGAAGGCATCCCAGCAGTTCCACTGTACAGAGGGCTACTGAGTAATTGACACCATAGTCTAAAGACCTCCCACCAGCTCTGTGCTGGGCAGGGCATGCAGGGCAACTGACCCAAAAACTGAAAGCCTCCCTGGAGTGTGGCTGCACACAAGGAAACAGAAACCATAGACTATCAAACTCCCTGAACCCCCTACCCCAGGGTATATCTTTACAAGGAAAACGGTTTAACTCATAATAAAAGACAGCTGTCTTTCACATTCTCAAAAACGGAGCACAATTTCATTCTTATCTGTTGCAGAATGTACAGCTCTGATAAAATTCAGCCTCTGGAATGCTTAAGTTACAAGCTTTTCCAGTCCTCTGTTTCTTGACGCTGTCCAGAGACTTGCTTCTTCCAGAACAGCTTTAGAAATGGTGATGATTCCAAAAACTCATTCCTCATCCAACCTTTTGCATGAATCTGGTTCTAACTTCAGTCAAGCTTTGAACCTTCCAAGCCCTTAGCATAGTGTCTTGATTACCATCTACTTTTTCAAAAATGCCAAACTATCCTCCACTTAACTGTATTTCTAATCTGCTGCCTTAGGAAATGGTCTATGGGTACTCTGCCTTAGGTCTTGCATGGCCAGTCAACTTTTCTCCCTCCAAAGCATGGCAAAATCCCCATTACTTTTTCCACGTTATTTCTCCCACCTGCAGTGACCCAAAAGTCCTGCCTCTTTCCTTCCACCCAGGAATTGCCCTTTAGCATCTTTATTGATCTATAAAGAACAAATTTAGGAAGAGAACTCTAGCATCAGAACCACTTCCTACAAATTTCAGAGTCTTTGTTTAGAGAAATATACTATACTGATTAAACTAAAGATTTTTTTTGTAATTTATGTACGCTTACTTATTTCTGACATATACGGATAAAGATAGTACATGCAAATTGATTCTTCATGCTATTCCATATACTATTTACCTCATGACCTAGATGTATTCTTGCAGTGAGGGCCTGGATGCAAATGTAGATATAACAATTTATTTTCTGTGGCAGACAAGATGTGTATGTCTTTGAAATGACCCACTGCAACAACAAATTTTAATGACAGTTGGAGGCAAAGAGTTGCAAGACTGTGAGCTCTAGCTCACCAGAGTCAGGGATATGAAGATGTCTACTAGCATCAGAGAGTTCTTGACAGAATATGAAAATAGAGTTCTTAGACTGAGACACAAAAATTATGGCTATTATTTACTGCTAAAAGGGTAAAAGTAGGGGTATATCTTTACAGTTCCAGTTTCAAGGTAAAGGTTAAAGATCTTGAGGCACAATACTGTAGCAGACACCAAATGATCTAGAGTGGAAGTATAAATGTTAAGGGTCCAGACTCAAAATAGCAGTTACAGATATGAGGCAGAAACAACAAAGTAGCTGTCACTTGCCTCAGAGGTAAAGAACTGATGGGATGGTCCTATATTCAAAGTTAGCACAATAGTCATCAAAGAAACCATAGAAACTTCATCCAACAACTTCTGAGAGCAGTTGCAGAGACTCACAGCCAAATATTAGGCAGAAAGAGTACTTCTGAGGAGAAAATGGATTGTAGCAAACATGTGGATCAGAGACACCACAAAAACATGTGAACATTACCCACAGATCAAATGACTGGTCTTATGGGAACTTGCAGAGATCAAAAAGACTGTAGAAGTCTGACTGAGATTATATATATATATATATATATATATATATATATATATGTTATAGGTGAGTAGCTTGTTCTTATTGGAAGAATTCTAACAGGGGAAGGCAGGACCATCCTGACTCTTTTGCCTATTTGTGGGACACTATTTCTCCTGATGGATTGCCTTGTCTTATTGTAGTATGGCATTCAGTGTTTGGTTGATGTCATTCAACGCCTGCTCTATTTTGAATGGAGGTGGATGTGAGTTGAAAGGTGATCTGGAAAATAGGAGAGGTGAAAGAGAGTGAAGCTGAGGGAAGGGAGGATAAATGTGGTAGAAATGTGATATATGAGACTTTAAAAATGAGGTAGAATTCTAAACAGTGACTTATCAACAGAGAAATCTCAAATGTCTGAGAATTACTTCAAGGAATATTGAATATCCTTAGCCACCAGGAAAATATAAATGAAAACTACTTTAAGGTTCCATTTTATACCTGCCACAATGGCTGAAATTTAAAACACAAGTAAGAGTTTGAACCTCTAAGATCTGAACCTGCTCTATACTTCCTGGCTTGGGCAGCACACTGCTTGACCACCTACCCCAATGCTAGGGACTTCTCAAGTGAAAGACCCCTACACACACACACACACACACACACACACACACACACACACATGAGAGAGAGAGAGAGAGAGAGAGAGAGAGAGAGAGAGAGAGAGAGAGAGAGAGAGAGAGAACACTTCTGCTTTAATAGGCCTTGAACAGGGCAATGGTTGAGCACTTCCAAACCTCCCTAAAGCTAATTTCCTTCACTGATATTCCTGAATTATTTCTTACTAAAATCTATATTTGAACTTGATTGTCTGGACCCAGTTGGGCAGCCCTCTCAGACTGCAGTCTCTCAGCTCCTTCACATGGCTATAGGCTCTTGCTTCTCCATCTCTCAAGCCTGATCTTTCTGCTTCTTCCCCATCATGGTGATTCCAACCCTCCTTCTTGTGGCCCCTTGTCCAGGAAGTGTAAAGTCTTGCCTCTATCCCCCTGCCTAGTCATTGACCTCTGACAATTTTATTTAACCAGTTAAACTAGCTGGGGGCAGGGGCTTTCAGCATCTCTCATGCAGGTATGCAAATTATGTGATTTTTGGGAGCCAAATCAACACAAATAGCATTAAAACCAATTCCCAACAAAAGGTCACATTGGCAAGGATGAAATGACAAGAGGAGTATTTCTCCTGTATTATTGTGAGTTCAAGCTAGTATAACCATAATAAAAAAATCACTATGATGATTCCTCTGAAATTTGGGAATTGCTTTTCCTCAAGACCCATGTATTAACTCTTGGGCATATACCCAAAGTACCTTCCATTCTACCACAAGAACACCTGTTCATCCATATTTATTGCTGCTTATTGAGGACAGGAACATGCCAACTGGTAATATGTAAAATGATCAGCTCAAGATCATATACAGTCAAATAATATTTTATTTATACCATGATTTCGAAACCTATAAAATCTTCCCAATTTCAAATATTACCTTTATGTAGAAATATATATATCTTAAACGTAAATGTTCTAAGATTCTTAAATAAAAGATTTATCTTTTTTGACCATTTAAAACACTTTTGTCAGAAACACCATCACAAGGGCCAAGAAGTTAGTGAACTATGGTGTTTTAATCTCACTGACAGTAGGAAATTAATAAAGAAAAAATTATATAGCAACAAAAACTTGAAGGTAGGGCTAATGACATTGGGAACAAGGATCTAATTGAATGGCTTACTTCATATTTACCATTTTTATGTCTTGTTATTTTATGAATCCTAATATTCATTTGTGAATGTCAATGTTTAACTCTTTGTATTCTCCTACACTGGCCAGTCAGAAGAAAAATATATTATCGATATCAGGGACCCTATGGTGAAATTGTTCAGATTATGAATCAAAAACAGGATGCATTGTTCTAGAACCAGTGAAATCTAGTGTGCAATTGAAGTATAGTTTTATTATCTTGTGAAAGTATTTTTCATAATACTTTAAGTGCTAATACTAGTTTTGCTAAACTATGTAGACAGTCATAAATTGCTGTATAATGTGTCCCTGACCTCAAGGTCATTAGGACTGTATAACCACTTAGCTTTACTTCTCCACATTTCTCCCCTTCTGTAAACTACTCTCGCTTATGGAAGATCTTAACAGTTTTCTCTATACATGTCATAATTGCAACTGTGGTTATCACCTTTGAAACTTGAATCAGTTAGAAGGCTAAGCTCTTTCTGGATATTATGCCTGGGACAGCCCTGCCAATGGTAAATAAGTGCCTCACGTTATTTGCCTTATTCAAGCTTCTTAGATGTTTTGTTTTTCAGGTACCTTGTGACAACACATATTTACTTTGTGTTGTCATTTCATACTAAAAAATTTAAACCCACCGATCAGGCTTCAATGTAAAAAATAAATTGAAGTTTTCATTCTGTATTACTAATTAAAATTTCACTTCTTATTATTCGTATTATTATCATTACTAGTATTATAAATTACCTGCCAGTTTGAGACCCCTGCCATGAGATGGAATCCACTCAACACTATTCATGATATTCTGCCATTCTTGCAGAATTAGCCTGGCTGGGAGCCTTCACCAAGCAAGTATTCGAACCCGATGCAGATACCCACAGACAACACTGTGTGTGGAGTTGCAGTAATCCTGTGGAAGATGAGTAAAAGAAATTATGGAAGCTAAGGGTGTCAAGAATACCACAAGAATGTACAAGGTAAACTAACCTGGGTTAAAATATCACTATTCCTGGATAATATTATAATATGCATAAGAGTGACCTCCTATCAGAGAACTCCTACAGCTGGTAAACACTTTCAGCACAATGGCTGGATACATAATTAACTAAAAGAAATCAGTAGGCTTTCCTTATACAAATCATAAACAGGCTGAAAAAGAAATTAGAGAAACAACATATTTCATAAAATATCCTGGTGTAATGCTAACCAAGCAAGTGAATGACCAATATGTTGAAAACTTCAGCATTCTGAAGAAAAAAATTGAAGAAGATATCAGAAGACGGAAAGAACTCCTATGTTTCTGAATTGGTATGGTAAACATTGTGAAAATGGCCACCTTACCAAAAGCAATCTACAGCTTCAATTCAAATCCCATAAAATCTCCAGAACAATTTTTCAGACTTTGAAAGAACAATTCTCAACTTCACATAGAGAAACCAAAAACCCTGGGATAGCATAAACAATCTTGTGCAGTAAAATAACTTCTGGATCCCCATAGTTTAAATTAAAGAAGCTTTTCTGTTTCATGAGAGCCCATTGATTAATTTTTACTGCATGTGCCACTAGTGTTCCATTCAGCAAGTTGTCTCGTGTGCTGATGAGTTCAAGATTTTTCCTTTCTTTCTGTTCTATTAGATTTACTATAGCAAATATATCACCATCCCTGTCTTCAAACTGTACTGCAGAGCAAAAGTAATAAAAAATGCACGGCGTTTGTAAAGAAACCAAGCTCTGATATTATTAATGAAACTCTGTTATGTTTAACGTCAGGAGCCTAGCATAGCTATTCCCTGAGAGGCTTCCCACTGTAACAAATTGAAACAGATGCAGAGACCCACAATCAAAAATTATATGGCACTTGGGGAGTTTTATGGAAAAGTTGTGAGAAGGATTGAAGGACCCAAAGAGGACAGGGACTCTAGAGAAAGATCAACAGGGTTACTAGCTTGGACATTCCAGGACCTGCAAAAATTGGATCCCCAACCAAAGAGAAAGTACTGATTGGACAAAATTCTCTACCTATATGTTGCAGTTGTACACCAACAACTAAAGGGGATACTCCAACAACTAAAGTAGAGACTGTCCCAGTATCTGATGCCTGACTGTGGATCACGTTTCCATAATTGAGTGATTGACCTTGTTTTGCCTCAGTGGGAACCATAATCCTGTAGTGATTTGATATGATAAGTAGGGGCATCTCTACCGTCTCAAGGGAAAAGGGTAAAGGGATTGGGACAGGTCTCTGTGAGGGAGTAATATGAAGAGATCGGGGGAGTATGATACTGGAATCTACAGTGAATAAGTACAAGAATGTTTAAAAATTGATTATAATTTTAAGTAGAAATATATTTTAAAAGTGCAATGTGGACCATTTTACTGGGTTAGAAGTCATTTCTACTTTCTGCAAAGCCTGAATACTTTAATTTTATCCCCAGAACTCACATGGTAGCAGGTGAGAACAGATTTCTGTAAATTTTGTCTGACACACATGTACCATGGCATAGGGAAACACTCCTTAAAAACACACATACAAAGTAAATAACATGTAATTAAAAAATACAGAAAATGCAATTTAGTACAGTTTGTCAGAAAAAATGCAAGTTTGAATTTTTAGAACACACTTTATAAGTTGCCTATTATTACTCTTTGTAACCATATATAGGAAATATATATATATTCATCCATTAGTAAAATGAGAGTGTGAATTTGAAAGAGTGGCCATAGTAAAGACATGGAAGAAATTGGAGAGAGTACTAGGTTGAGACAAAAATATGTAATTATATGGTATTTAAATATATAAAATAAATACTAATTAAAATACTGGTTGTGAGGAAAGAGAATGATGAAAACTCTCTCAGGGAGTCATTACATCAATGCACATCAATGATGATGAAATCACTTGAATACTTTGTCTTTAGGGACTGGAGCTCCAGGGATTATAATGGCAATATTGTAGTCACTCAAATGAGGAAATTTGGATATTGAACCCTTTGGGAGATAGAGAAAAATAATAGTCTGTGAATACCTCATTCAGTAAATCTGCCTATGTGTTTTTCTTCCTATGGTAAGCATGGAATGACCAACTAATATTCATACATATTTTACACACAGGAACATTTCTTAACTTCAAGAGCAAGGTGAGTTCTTGATAGTCATTTCTGATCTCAATATGTGGAATTAATGTTCTCATCAGATATGGTTCATATATTAAACTCATAGTAATCAATTCTTACTATTTCTTATATATTTCTTTATAGATATAGATATAATATAAATGTTATGTGATTTTTAAATTTATATTATTCTGTAAGAGGAATATTCTATAAGTTAGCACTATGTCACTTCTTTGGTCTTTCAAATCTCTCATGCTATATATTTTCTTTATATTATTTTTTCAACTTCTACCACAGACAATTTTTTTCTATTGATATTGTAGTCTCTTGTGAGAGCTCAAGGATTAGAAATTCAGAAGAAAATGACAAAATGGTCCTATATGTTGATTTATGTGCTGAATGATTTTTTTCTACTTACTTCCAGTAGTTAAGAAGTTCCAGGGTGTTCATCAAGATGCATTGAAATGTATTTGAATATTTGCTTACACCAGTGTGAATGTTGCATAGGAAATAAATAGGAAAATATTTATCCCACACAGACTATTTAAACAAATACAGTAATCCGTTTTATAGTGTACAAATGAAACATTTTAAAATCATATAATCTCATCTGTATCATACTGGGACTCTTGAGTTTTATATCACAATAAGTAGTAAATAATAGCTTACACACTGTGTATCCCACAATAGATCTACAGGAATAAGAAGCAGAACAATAATTGCCTTATATATGCCACATAGAAAATTGTCTGCTGGAGTTTTATAACATGAGGACTATATTATTTTGTTCATTTTCATGTCTGTTTAAGTGTTCTTTTGTATAAACAGGATGGAATTTAAAACTAAGAAATCTCAACTAAGGGTTGGGGATTTAGCTCAGGGGTAGAGCGCTTGCCTAGGAAGCGAAAGGCCCTGGGTTTGGTCCCCAGCTCCGAAAAAAAGAAAAAAAAAAAAAAAAAAAAAAAAGAAATCTCAACTAGACAAACTAGACATACCCTTTCCATATTTAAATGGAAATTCAATACTTTGTGACTATTTCTTAGAAATACCATATAGTTTTATTCTCATTTTTCTCTTTGTATTTATTGTAAAATACTTTTGTTTGAAAAGGCAAATTCCCATTTCATTCTCAGACATACTTAGTACATACTTAAATATGTACTAAGTAGTTCTTAGTACATACAGATAAGTTTATGTTCAAAAATGTTTTACTGGACCACAAAATTTAAGACAAAAGGGAGGTTGGGGAGACATTCATTCCTGGTGGAATATAATCTAGGACATTCACCATGGAAATCAGTTCTGCAGGTTTTTCACAAAATCTGATAAAAAAATTCACAAAAACAGAACTTTTATATAAAACTAGCCCATTACACAAGCGTGGGGATATAAGAAATAATCTCTATATTCATATTGATTGCCTATGTATTCACAGCAGAAATGGAGAATAAAATAAAATAAATAATAAAATAAAAAATAAATAAAATGGAGAATGAAAATATTATAAAATATAATAATGAACATTACTATGTATGATAAAAAGTTATATTATACCATTTGTGAATAAATGGTTAGGTCTACAAACTATCATTGATATAAGATCTCTCTCTCTCTCTCTCTCTCTCTCTCTCTGTGTGTGTGTGTGTGTGTATGTGTGTGTGTGCGCGTGCCTCAATGGAATCTGTTGTTTGTTCTTTAGCAGTAGAAGAAAGTAGAAAGACTGAGTTATGGTATAGAATTATATGTTGATATTTATTACCCTGGAAGGTAATTTAAAGATATAAAAATTTCAAGATTATGATGTTGTTTTGTTCCTAATTATTTAATGAATAGAAATTATTTAGTAAGAAGAAAACTGATTATCTATAACTTACACTCAAAAGACAAATAAAATTTGTTGTTCACTATATATTAATCAATTATTCACACAATCTGTTTCACTAGAGTTCATGTTTTGTAGACTTCTATGGGATTAAAAATGATGTAATCTCAATTATTTTATTATGATACTAATTCTGTGGTGTCTAAAATGAAGATAATTTAAGGTTTAAAACAATATAAACTCTCAATTACAAAAATGTTCTTTTCTTAATGAAAATATGAAGAGAGTTTGCTTAAAATTTTATTTAGATAAATGACACTTAAAAGAAAAATAAAATGTTGGAAGGAAAATTTCCAGAGGAAAATAGGTATGCCTTCATGTTTTTATTATGGAAATGATAAAGATCTTCATAAATCATTACCCTCAAAATCAACATTTATTGTCCCTTACATGATTCTTTACCAGGTAAAGTCACCTACTGCCAAGGCTGATAACATGACTACTAGCTCAAAGCTCATGGGGCAAAAGAAAAAACTTGCTCCATTCTAATCTGTATATGTGTGTCAGTACACATAAATGTCCCCATTCAAATATAAGAAAATAAATAAATAAATCTCCCTACATCAAAGTCAACATCACAAAATAGTAAGTATTGTCTTTTGGTCTATATTTTAAATGAGATTGAGGAATACATCTGATCTGAGAATACACATTTTATTTCTAGAATATTCCCAAAAGAAGCATTGTGTCCATACATGTGATTTTACTTTGTATTTCTATTAGATTGATGAACAACATGGAACCTGGAAATAAGACAACCACATCCTATTTTATTTTGATGAGACTTACCCATGATCCTACAATGGAGCCTTTTATATTTGGCTTCTTTCTGTTTACATATCTGGTCACAATTCTGGGAAATTTGCTCATTATCATTGCTGTCAGCTCTGATGCCCATCTACAAACACCAATGTACCTCTTTCTTTCCAAACTTTCATTCACTGACATCTGCCTAAGTACAACCACTGTCCCAAATATGTTGAAGAACATTCACACACAGGACCAGAGCATCAGTTACACAGGCTGTGTCACTCAGGCCTGTTTTGTTTTGAGTTTTGCTGTATTAGAAAGCTGTGTCCTTGCTGCAATGGCCTATGACCGTTATGCAGCTATTTGTCATCCTCTAAATTACACAGTAATTATGAATCCATACTTCTGTGGTCTACTGATTCTATTGTCCTTGATCATTAGCATTGTGAACAGCTTATTACAGTGTCTGATGATACTGCGGTTGTCATTTTGCACAAATATTGAACTTCCTATATTCTTCTGTGAACTTGCTCAAGTCATCAAGCTTGCCTGTTCTGATACTCTCATCAATTATATCCTGATATATTTTGCAACATTTGTATTTGGTGGCATTCCAATTTCTGGAATCATTTTCTCCTATACACGGATTGTCTCTTCTATTTTAAAAATATCTTCCCTAAGAGGAAGGTACAAAGCCTTTTCTACTTGTGGGTCACATTTTTTAGTTGTATCCTTATTCTATGGTGCAGCAGTGGGAGTATACATCTGCTCTGCAATTACTGTTTCCCCTCGGATAACGACAGTGTCATATATGATGTACACAGTGCTCCCTCAAATGCTGAATCCTTTTATATACAGCCTAAGGAATAGAGACATGAAGAAAGCATTAGGAAAACTTATCACAAAGGTATCTTGCTTTCTGTGATATGTTAATTGATTTGGACTTAAGTGATTCATGTGTTCCACAGAGACAGAATTCTTGGTGAGTAAGCATGTATGATTTTTGCTGTTATCTTCTATATGTTATATAAAAAATATGCATGTGTTATCATTGATTTGTTAATTTTCTATCATTTTGTCATTTTATAATTTTGAGAATATATTAAAACTATCATAGGATATCTTTTCTCATGTCAAATATCACAAAGAGTAAAAATCTTCACATTTTAATAATTTTATTATTGCAGAACCAGACCTAGATATGTAAATATATTGGTAGATATAGATTACACATGTTTATATATATAATTTTGATTGAAGGAGAGTCAACCAGATTTTAGAGAGGTGGAAGAAGGAAAATGAGACCAAACAATTTAATTATTGTTTTCAATTATATTTTCAAATACGTTGTCAGAGAATTATACAAAAAAGTGAATTGAACTTTTAGCACTGCAGACATACAGTTTATTTATGTTCAAAACTTTCAAAGTTACATGTTGAATTATAAAATTCATAGATTTTAAATAATATCATGCCTCTATGCAACAAAACATACAATATCATTTAGCATTTTTCACTTTACTCAAATGTTCAACATTGTTTTAGCACTTAGAAATATTTCCCATGAAGAAATACGTTTCCTTGAAGTTTAGTACTCTGAAAATTTTACTTGTGTTATTTCTTATTTCTCCAAATATTCTAAATATTTTCTTTTTACAATTATTATGTTTATGAGTACACAAATATAATTTCCTAATGAGATCAGATGACTTACATACTCTTGGTACTAAAGTTATAACCTATTTAAAGCTCCCTGACTTTGCTGCGGTGACTAAAAATCAGGTCCTTTGAAATTACAGTATATATATACTTTTTATTGTGAGTTGTTACTGCAGCCTTGAGGGTTATTTTGATTATTCTAATAACATTCCTCCCAGCTTCATAGCCATCTGTCCAAGAAAGTTTATCCCTTGTTGTCCTTCAATGTTTTGCTTGCTACAACTTTAAAATTATATTATATTAGTTAATTAATAAGTCAATGGTGAAAGTTTTATTTTTTTCTGGATCCATTTGTTCTCCATGTGTGCTGTATAGCAGTATTCAGAAGTTCTACTCTTTATAGAAAAGAAAATCCTACATATGTTTTGGAACAATGTTCTGTTAATTACCAGAGTTGGAAAATCAACTGTCTTACATGTCACCAACATGCATAATGTGAGTTATGAGAATATCAGGGTATACACTAGCAACCAGATAATGAAAATTGGGGTAGAAAGAGAAGTACTCCTTAAATTGTTCTGTTTACTTGTGGAATGTAAGAAGGCATTGAGATTCTTACCTCTTTATTAGGCTTATTATATATACTTCAAATGGGTATTTCCTAAGATAAGAAAGAAAAGAGGAGATGTCTGGTATTTTAAAAAACACGTATTTCATTATGTGTGTGTGTGTGTGTGTGTGTGTGTGTGTGTGTGTGTGTGTGTGTGTGTGTGTAGGATGATGTCATTCAGCAAGGTTGGTCCAGGATAAGGCAAAGCCTCTAATTGGGTGAGAAGAAAGTGTAGGCAGGGAAAAGTCAAGGAAGGAGGGAGGAGGAGGAAGAGAGAGAGATCAAGATAGAGTCTACCGAGTAGGATAACTCAGATTTAAGTGAACTAGATAGATTTTGTCTTGCCTAGGTGGGCAGTTTATATCTTTATCAATTGGCAGTGAATTCATTGTGAGGATGAAATATGGATTGAGAATTTAACATGCAATCTAATTGCTAACTTGCTTGTTTCTAGAACTTTGATTCTATTGGGCTAAGGAAAGGGGTGTGTGTGTGTGTGTGTGTGTGTGTGTGTGTGTGTGTGTGTGTGTGTGTGTGTGTTTGTGTATGAAAGAAATGGCTGAGAGGCAGTTGTAGCATGAAGATCTAGCTTGGTTGTCCATGAGGAGTGAGCATGAGCAGGGCATGCAGAACAAGATACCTGTGTGGTGTGTGTGTGTGTGTGTGTGTGTGTGTGTGTGTGTGTGTGTGTGTGTGTGTGTAGTGGTAACTACTACCTAGGGGACTGCAGAGAAGATGGATAAAAGGAAGAGAACCAAGAGAGGGAGGCTTGCATACCTTGTGGCCGAGTGGCAGCACAGATCCAGCCTGCAGAAACTGATAGCTAACGATCTTTTTAATTTTTATCACAACACATAAAATACAAGAATATATTAATGCAACATAAATACTAGTTCAAGATTACATAATAGAAGAAATTAAAGTAAAATAGTTCCTCCTCTTGTAAAGATTAAAGCTAGTACACTTGAATTTAACATATGTATTAATTTATGCTCTTTACTATAGTTAAGAATTTTGAAGGTAAAATATTTTTAACAAAGAAAATATAAATACATTCTTATTTCTTTAAGTATTTTTTGTTTTGCATTTTTTTTTAGAAATCAATTATTAATGCAGGGAAACATGTGGACATGGGTATCATCATGTTATGTCCCCCATCCTCTATTTGTGATGTCTTAAATTATTCATAAATAGAAAGTAGTTTTGGGTAAAGACTTGATAGCCTATTAGGAATAAAAATATGGAAGTTAAATCCAATAACAATCCTGCCACTTATGTATTTACTATTCTTAATTACCTACATGACTGAGAATTTTGAACGCATTTCAAATATGGCAAAAAAATAATTTGACACGGAACATGTAACCCACAACTAGCTTTCAGGAAGCACTAGTATAATAAAATTTTCTCATTTACTATTTCAAAATAGAAGAAAATTAATGGAAATTGAAGGCAGTAAAGCAGATGCTTCACAAGTTGAGTAATACACTAACATTTGTCTCCACAATTCCACTGCCTGAAGAAGACTATCATATATAGATCTCTTTCAGCAGTAAAACATCATCTAGGAGAGTTTAGATATGCTCAGCATGAACACAAAGAGCTATCCTGAGCTCATCATCGGAAATGAAAGAGTAGCTCATGTGAATTTATGTGAAAGAAACAAAATGACAGTGAATCTTGTTTCATGAAGCCAGAAATGTTTATTTTAGCTACTGAAATAGATGAAGCAGCCACCTATGTTGTAAAATGGATAGGTCTATACTACACTACACACTCTGTAGTGTAGGCAGGCCTGGAACTTTAGAGCATCAATATCCATACATCTTCAACTATCTAGCTTTATACTTCCTATGAGAGCAAGAGGTTGTCAAAATCCTTGGGAAGAAATACTCATGAAAAAAATCTGTCTTGAATTATTCAGTTATTATGAGAGAACATGGGAAAGCATTTAGCACTGGATAACACCCACCTAGAGTACCTTCAGCATCTAATTTGTTGTCATCCTATTTTATCTCTTCATTCCATTTTGTATACTAGAAGGATACCTGAATATAAAGAATAATAAGAAACTACTCCTTGTATTTCTTCAAATGTGCTTCATTTTTATAGCATAATAAATATATTAAATATATAATACCTGTGATATTATGATAAAATGAAAATGTTATAGGCTAAAAATTGCTAACATTTATGAATATACCTTTTGCTTAGACATATTACAATCAGTGTTAATTAAAGATATTTTCTTTATAATATAAAATGAATTCATAATATCTTGAGTCAACATAAATTTATTTATTCAAGTAAAAGAACATTCATATTTAGTTGATTTAAAAAAATCACAAGTTACTTTATAAATTACCTTGTTGTGAAAGAAAAAATTATCTTCTAAGTGTATATTTTTATATCTCTACATTAATGAGTTTAATTCATAAAGTAGGTTTATGAATAACTTTATTTTCTTCATGCTGATATAAACTTATTTTTCCAGTCTTTGATTATTATGCTATAATAATCATAAAATACATATTATAAATTCTGAATATTCAGAATAATTGCTGAAATTAAGTTTTTTTTTCTAGAATTACTGCTTACAATTGGCCAATAACTGCAAAACCTACTATAGCATAGATTGGTGAAGTGATAGAAGGTTTTTGGCTACTAGATGCTTGTCCAAGCTCCACTGGACTGTTACACTCATGAAAAATATCAGTAGTACTAACTGGATGTATTGGGATATGGGATCCTAATGAAAATATAAAGCTAAAAGAAGCTTATCTTATTTTAGAGGGATTTGAGGGATATGGGGAAATTAGAGTGACTATGATAAAAATCCTTGTATATATGTAAGCAAAGGTAAATCAAACTCCATTAACAAATAATTTAAATGTTCAAACTTTAATTCCAAAGATCAATATTATCTTGGGTAATCAGTGTTCTGTTATGGAAGAATTACATTTTTTTTCACTTTTATGGGTTATTTTTTTATTTAAATTTCAAATGCTACCTTCCCAGTTTTGCCTCCAAAAGTACCCTATCTCCTCATCCCTCCCCTTTACTCTCTCCACCTATTCACTTCTTCTTTAGTGCCCTAGCATTCAATTACCCTGGGAACATCCACAGAACTAAGGGTATCCCCTCCCAGTGATGCCCAAAAAGGCAGTCCTTTGCTACATAGCCAGCTGGAGCCATGTCTCCCCTTACTTGTACCCTTCGGTTGGTAGTTTAGTGCCGGGGAGCTTGGGGAATCTGGTTGTTTGATATTATTGTTCTTCCTATGGGGTTGCAAACCCTTTCATCTCCTTAAGTCTTTGCCCTAACTTCTACATTGGGGTTTCCAAAACAGTCTGGCTGCCTGCATCTGTACCTGTATTCGTCAGAGTCTGGCAGAGCTTTTCAGAAGACAGCTATACTAGGCTCCTCTCAGCAAGCTCTTCTTGGTATCAGCAATAGTGTCTGGGTTTTTGTCTGCAGATGGGTTGGGTGCCTAGGTGGGGCAGTCTCTGGATGGCCTTTCCTTCATTCTCTGCTCCAATCTTTCTCCCTGCATGTCCTTTGGACAGGAGGAATTCTGGATTAATATTTTTGAAGTGGGTGGCTTGCCCCATCCCTCATCCAGGGGCCATGCCTATTCACTAGATATGGTCTCTACAGGTCTCTCTCTCTCACACCTTTTATGTATTTTGACTAATGTTCTATATGTTGGGCCCCAGGAACTTTTTGGTTCCCTAGTATCTGGGACTTTCTAGTGGCTAGCCTGAGTTCTACCTTCACCACTGCTGTACACCTACTTTCAAGTTCCTGACCCTCTGTACTTCTTCCCCTTCTCCTTCTACAACTGATCCTGCCCCCCTTCCCTACCCTCCTCTCCTTCTAAGATCCGTCTCTCCCTCTACATCTGTAGATTATTTCCTGCCCTCTTCAGAGCAGGACTGTAACATTCACATTTTCATGTGGTCTTCTTTCTTTTTAAGATCCACATGGTCTATGAGTTGTATCATGAGTAATCTGAGCTAGTTTTTGGCTAGTATCCACTTATCAGTGAGTGCACGCCATTTGTGTTCTTTTGTGACTGGTTTACCTCACTCCGGAGGGTCTTTTAAAGTTCTATACATTTGTCTACAAATTTTATGAAATTACTGTTTTTAATAGCTGAGTAGTACTCCATTGTGTAAATGTACCACATTTCTGTATCTATTCCTCTGTTGAGGGACATCTGGGTTCTTTCCAGCTTCTGACTATTATAAATAAGGCTGCTACGAACATAGTTGAGCATGTGTCCTTGTTATATGTTAGAGCATCTTTTGGGTATATGCCCAGGAATGGTATAGCTGGGTCCTCAGATAGCCCTATTTCAAGTTTTCTGAGGAAATGCCAGACTGATTTCCCAAGTGGTTTTATCAGGTTTTAATCCCACCAACAGTAGAGAAGTGTTCGTCTTCCTCTACATCCTTATCCACATCTGTTGTCACCTGAGTTTTTATCTTAGTCATTCTGACTGGTATAAGGGTAAATCTCAGTGTTGTTTTGATTTTCATTTCCATGTTCACAAAGGAACTTGAACAAATAATAATAAATTACTGACACATCATCTTCTTTATATTACTGAACAATTGACACATTCATATATGGTTTTGTTGACATGAATATTTTCATTTTGCTGGGCTCATTTTTACTAATTTAGCCCATTTTCTTTTATGGGTACAAGCAAACCTAATTCCAAAATCTGTTTCAACTAGATAGTAAGGTATATCCTTTTTCTTTTTCATATATATCCTACATATACATAAATACATATTTAATAGCAAATCCTAGTGTATAAGTGTATAAGTAGCATGGGGATAAAAGTTGTGCTACTTCTGAGAAAAACTGAAGAGTAGAGGATGTTCTAGTTTGCTTTCAGTTGCTGTAAAGCACTAATTAAAAACAACCTAATGAAGAACAAGATATGGCTTCAATGTTACTTTCTATCATTGAGTGAATCCAGAGATCTGATTATAAAAAGGGAAGCAGAAACTTTGAAGAAAAGCTAGATATGGACTGTCTTCTCTTATTTCTTACCTAAGTTTTTTATACACCTGACATCCATGTGTGAATGGATGGCCATCTACACAATGAGTTTGGTCCTCTAACTCCAAACAGTAATTTAAAAAAACTGTCAGAGATGCTTACAAGCATATCTGATGTCTACAATATGGTCTATAATCAAATATATGGTGAAGATGTTGTCTTTGTAGGAGTCTTTCTTCAGTGTATCACACTCTGCCTCATCAATGCTGGCAAGCTCTGGGTTATTAAGGATCTCGTAGTAAAATACGGAAAAGTTAACAGCCAGTCCCTGGTGGATTGGATGTGTAGGTTGCATCTCTTTCTTGTTTATATTAAATGCATATTTGGGACCTTTCTATCAATTGTTTATCAACAAGATACTCAGTTTTAAGACAGACCTTACACTCTGGATTAGTTTCATTGGCTATTAAATACTTATCAAACAATTCAGTACCATGGTGCAGATGGATCTCAGCTCCTACTTCACTTCCTCCATTTGTAATGTAAATTTAAATATAATGTAAATGAAATGTAAATAAACAAAGTAACCAATAAAAATGTTCTGCTAAAACCAAACTATACTATGAGCATTCAAATACTGAATCCAGTAATCTATAGCTTGAGCAATAAGGATATGAATACGGCCCTGAAAGATCTAAACACAGCTATTCATTTTTTTGTGATTTCAAATTGTGTTCAAATCTGGTCATTATAAAATGACTTAATCATTCTTTTTTTTCTTTTTTCTTTTTTTTTCTTTTTTCTGAGCTGGGGACAACTTAATCATTCTTATTAACAAGTTCTTCAAGAATTACCAAGGAAAATAATATATAAACATATTTCAACTTGTATTTCAAACTTGAATCTTTTTTCCCTTTTTTCTCTAACCCATAATATTTTATGAACTATTTCAGTACATAAACATCTTTGAAGTATTGGTTACATTAAAGGTCAACATTGTTTGAGGGTTCATTTTTAGTTATTGTTTGTTGAACAGTATTCAATTAGAACACTGGGTAGTATATGAACATAAAAAATGTAAAAATCCAAGAATATTATGTTTATACCATATTTGACTTTTTTATATCAATTTGGCTTCTTTATAATATAATGGTAGGTTCAACTTTCATTGAGTATACAAATGGAAGAAATTGTTCAACTGCTTGGGCAGCGATTATGTAAGTGTATACAGTGAATTATTGTCAGTCATCCCTAAGATTACCATGGACAGCAGCAGGACAACCCATGGGAGACAAGAAGTCATTTTAGTTGAGCACAACTCAGTATTATTTGCTGCATCAAACTTTGGGAATCAGAGCCTGAGTCATTTCTTTTAGGTATATTTAAACATAACAAATTTGATTAAAATTGTCTTAGTGATAAATACCTCTGTCTCAGGCAAAATAAAGCATACATAAATCTCTTAGATATTTTCCAATAAATAAAAATCAAACATGACTACATTGAAATTCTTTTAAAATACATAGGACCCTTCCATAATGAAGGGGACTCTAGGTTGACTGAAAAGAACAAGTTACAATAAGGATCAGGAGAATGCCTAGTATATTTTCTCGCCACAAAGGTAAAAAAAAATATATTAACAGGCTCTTAAACATGTCCACTTTAATCCTTTGGTGTAGACAACAAGTTATACATTTCCTTTGAAGGAACCACCCTGAGTGTTTAGTATTCCAGGTTCCCTTAGTGTCTATTAATGAATACAAATAACTCCAGGATTCTTACAAAAAATAATCATAATGGTGCCATCTGTGCCTGTCCATCATACTCATTTTATCCAAAGCACATCACACCCGTCCCATGTTTTAGGGGGATATATATATATATATATATATATATATATATATATATATATATTCTCCATGTGTATAATTTGTTTTGATCAAATCCACTCCTTTTCTTCACTCTCATTTTTCCCATGTCATATTACTTTCCTTTCCCAATTTCAGGTGATTTCTGATTTTCTAATCTGCAGAGTACATTTAGAGTTGCCAATATGTCAATAATTTCATTTATTGGAATATGAGTCGTCTCTTGTCACCACATTCTCCACTAAAAAGTGATTGGGCCTACATAAGTGACCATTGTATATGAATAGTTAATTAGCAAGGGATGAAGATACATTATTCCTTCCTGAGTCATGCTGGGATTTTGGTAATGCCAATTAAGTTCAATTAGTAATGCTTATCTGTGCACAACCCAAAGACAATCAAGTGGAGTATGATAAACCTACTTAAAGCAATCCCATTGTTCCATAAATCTGGAATAAGAGAAGTGTGCTCACTTTCTCCATATCTATAGAATATGGAACTCTAAGCTTTAGCTAGAACATTAGTGCAACAAAAAGAGATCAAGAGGATGCAAATTGCCAAAGATGAAATAAAGGTGTCACTATTTACAGATGACATGATTGTATACATAAGCAACCCAAAAAATTCTACCCAATAATTTCTTCGGCTGATGAACAACTTCGGCAAAGTCGTCAGATATAAAATTAAAGAAAAAAATTAGTAGCCTTTATACAAATAATAAACAGGGTGAGAAAGAAATCAAATAAACAACTCCCTTCACAATAGCCACAGACAATATAAAATATCTTGGGGTAACTGTAACCAAACAAGTGAAAGATCTTTTTGATATGCCTCTCAAAACTAAATCAAGAAGATCTCAGAAAATGGACAAATCTCCCATGCTCACTGTGTGACAGATTTAACATAGTAAAACTGGCCATCCTATCAAAGTCAATCTGCAGATTCAATACAATTCCCAACAAAATCACAACAAAATTGTTCAAAGACCTGAAAAAAGCAATTCTCAAATTCTTCTGGAAAGGCAAAAAAAAAAAAATGGCTGGGGGAATCACTATCCCTGACCTCAAGCTCAACTACAGAACAATAGTGATAAAAACTGCATGAAATTGGTATACAGACACACGGGTTGATCAATGGAATAGAATTGAAGATCAAGAAATAAAACTATACACTTAAACACACTTGATCTTTTACAAAGAAGCCAAAAATATGCAATGAATAAAAGAAAGCATCTTCAATAAATGGTATTGGTCTATCTGGCTATCTGTGTGTAGACAAATGATAATAGACTCATATTTGTCATGATAAACAAAGTTCAAGTCCAAATGGATCAAGGACATCAACATAAAACCAGATACACTGAACCTAATAGAAAAGAAAGTAGAAAAGAGCATGGAACACCTTGACAAGAAAGAAATTTCCTAAACACACCACCAATGGCTCATGATCTAGGATCAAGAATTGATGAATGAGACCTCATGAAAGTGGAAAGCTTCTATAAAGCAAAGGACCTAGTCAATAAGACAAATCAGCATCCTACAGATTGGGAAAAAAATTTCCTAATCACATCTGCTAGAAGGCCAATATCCAAAACATATAAAGACCTTAAGAAGATAACCACAACAAACAAACAAACAAACAAACAACCCAATCAAAAGTTGGGTGTGGATTTCAACAGAGAATTAACAACAGAAGAATCTCCAATGGCTGAGAAGCACCTAAAGGAATGTAAAAAGTCAGTATGGATGAGAGAAATGCAAATCAAAACAACACAGGAATTCTTCCTTACACCAATCAGAATGTCTAAGATATAAAGCTCAGATGACAAGACATATTGGCAAGGAAGTGGAGAATGAATGACCCTCCTCCATTTCTGGTGAAACTGGTAAAACCACTCTGGCAATAAATTTGGATGTTCCTCTGAAAATTAGAAATAGTTCCACCTAAAGACCCAGTAATACTGCTCTTGGAAATATACCCAAAGATGCCCCACCATACCACAAGGGCACAGTTTTTACTATGTTCATATCATCCATACTTGTGATAACCAGAAGCTGGAAACAACCCAAATGTCCCATAAGAGAAGAATAAATATGGAATATGGGGTTCATTTACTAAATGGACTATAACTCAGGTATCAAGAATGAGGACATCCTGAGCTTTGCAGGAAAATGAATGTAACTAGAAAATATAATCCTGAGTGAGATGAGGTAACTCAGATACAAAAGGACATGTAGAGTATGTTCTCACTAATAAGTTGATATTAGTCAAAAAAAAAAAAAGGCAGAATACCCAAGATACAGTCCACAGAACTCAAAAAGTTCAACAGCTTAAGGGCTCAAGTAAAGTCACCTCATTTCAGAGGGCAAAGAAAACAACCACAAGGTGGGAAGGAGGTAGGGAAATGGGATGGGGTTGGGGCACGGGGAACATGATCTGGAATTGTTTGGGGAAAAAGGACTGAAGCCCTGAGGGTAAGCAGAATGAATGGAAACAGGGATCTTGGGAGGATACTCTACAATGTACCAGACACCTGAGGAATGAGAAACTCACAGGACTCAAACGGAGGGACCCTAGATGAAATAAATGCCCTACAGTGGGGAGAGGGAACTTGTAGAGCACACCTCCAGCAGAAAGATTAGGCATCAAGTGAGGGATGGGTTTGCTATTCCACAGTCAAAGCTTTGACCCCTATTTCTTCCTGTCTGAAAGAAATGCAGGGATGGAAATGGAGAAGAACCTGAGGACTAGAAGGTCCAGAGACAGGATCAAAGTGGGATCCAGATCAAGGGGAGGCCCTAAGACCTGACACCATCACTGAGGCTATAGGATGTTCACAAAAAGGAACCTATCGTGACTGCCCTCCAAAAGACCCAACAAGCAGCTGAAAGAGTCAGATGCAGATAGGTGCACCCAACCAATGAAGAGAAGCTGCTAAGCCCTCTGGTTGAATTAGGGAAAGATTGGAGGAAGCTGAGGAAGAGGGCAACCCTGTAGGAGTACCAGCAGTATAAATTTGCTTGGACCACTGAGATCTCTCAGATGCTGGATCACCAACCTGGCAGCATATACCAGCTGAGGTGAGGTCTCCAACACATATATAGCAAAGGATTCCTGGGTATGGGTTCAGTCAGAGAAGATGCACCTAACCATTAAGAGACTGGAGGCCCCAGGAAGTTTAGATGTCTGGTGGGCTGGAATGGGTGGGGACATCCATCCTGTGGAGATATGAAGGGGGGAGCTGAAGTATGGGATGTAACAGTCAGGGTGGATGGACCTGAAGGGGAATAAATCTGGAGTGTAAAAATAAATAAATCAAAATTAAAAAAAAAGAAAATTAAAAAAGAAATAAAAAGAAAACAATAAAAAGAAGTAGTGTTTGACACACAGTTTATTGAGCCAGATATGTTTAGTTTTTCAAAAAAGATAAGAGGTTGATTTAGGTTAACTGTAACTTATATAGAAGAGTAGCTTTGACTGAGTCTCATGGTTGAATATTAGCTTTATTATACAAAAAACACTGAATGACATGTACTGTTGTCATGAAAATTTCATTTCTAAAGGAATAGTAAATTCAAAAGACTGAAAAATAAGAAAAAAAAAAACAAGAAGTACTACATAGATCATTATTATCAATGCTACTTTCTCCACCACAATAACAATCAGCACAAGAACAAAAAAGAAAGAAAATAGAAGAAGATAAAAGATAAAGTACAACATCACTATATTTATTTTTGTTTCATTACTTATCAGAAAGGAAATTGGTTTATTATTCTTTGGGTTGCAGTTCTGTTGTAGACATCTTTTCATTTTAACAAATGTTCTATTTCTAATCATCTTAGGAATTTTATCTTGAAAATTATTTAATTTTAGCAAGTGCCTTCTCACTATCAGCTATGATAATATGATTCCTTTCCTTATTAATATGGTATATTATGTTTATTGATTTGTTCTTATTGCATAAACTGTGAATCTTTCGGATTGATATCTTGTCATCATTATGTATGTTGTTTTTATTGGTTTTTGTGCATTCATAATGTTATACGTGTATAATTATAATATATACCTCTTAACCCTTTTCTTTTATAGGACCTACCATCACACTTTAGTAATAATTTTCTGACTTAAATTTGATTTATGCTATGTTCTGCATTTTTCGCTTTAAAATAATTGGAGAATATACTGTAGATATACTAATCAATATACATTTTACATTATAAATACATAAAATAAAAAAGTTTATAAATACTATGAAATTAATATGAGATGTAATCATATTTTGTGATTTATGGACAGTTCATTGCACTCTTTTCAAGCTTTCTTGAAACTGAATTTGATGTTAAATTCATTTTACTCTGAAAGGATATACTTTTATTTTGTATATCAAAACAATAATTAAAAAATTGAGAGTGCACTGTTAATTAATGCTTACTTTAAACAAGTAGTTTTGTTTTGATACTCAAAATAAAGCATGTAGTCATTTTATTCTACCATTTAAAACTCACAAATGTATGTCCTTTAGGTATGAGTTACCTCACTCAGGATAATCTTTTCTGGTTCCATCCATTTGTCTAAAAATCTCATGATGTCCTCATTCTTAATAGTTGAATAGTATTCCATTATGTAATGAGTCATATTTTCTGTATCCATTATTCTGTCATGGGACATTTAGATTGCCTCCAGCTTCTGGCTAACACAAATAAGACCTCTATGAGCATAGTGGATCATGTGTTCCTGTGGCATTGTAGAAGTTCTTTTTAGTATACGCCCAATAGTGGTATAACTGAATCTTCAGGTAGATATAGTTACAATTTTATGTGGAACCTCTAGATTGATTTCCAGAGGGTTTGTACCAGTTTGCCACCCCATTAGCAATGAAAGAATGTTCCCCTTTTTCCAGATTCCGTGTCAGCATGTGCTGTCATCTGAGGTCATTATCTTAGCCATTCTGATAGGTATAAGGTAAAATCTCAGGCTCATTTTGATTTGCATTTCCTCGATCACTAAGGACTTTGAACACTTCTTTATGTACTTTTTAGCAATTTGAAATTCCTGTGTTGTGAAATCTCTGTTTTGATCAGTACCCCATTTTTTTTATCTTTATTAACTTGAGTATTTCTTATTAACATTTCAATTGTTATTCCCCTTCCCAGTTTCCAGGCCAACATCCCCCTAACCCCTCCTTCTCCCCTTCTATATGGGCTTCCCCTCTCCATACTCACCCCATTACCATGCATCACCCAACAATCACATTAATTAGGTGTTCAGTATTGGCAGGACCAAGGGCTTCCCCTTCCACTGGTGCTCTTACTAAGCTATTCATTGCTAGCTATGGGGATGGAACCCAGGGTCAGTCCATGTATAGTGTTTGGTTAGTGGCTTAGTCACTGGAAGCTCTGGTTGCTTGGCATTGTTGTTCATATGGGGTCTCGAGCCCCTGAAGGGGATCTTCTAGTTCTCTAGAAGCTGGAAAGCTCTTCTAGTTCTTTCTCTGATTCCTTCAACAGGGGTCCTGTTCTCAGTTCAGTGGATTGGTGCTGCATTCGCCTATGTATTTGCTGTATTCTGGCTGTGTCTTTCAGGAGAGATCTACATCCTGTTCCTGTCAGCCTGCACTTCTTTGCTTCATCCATCTTATCTAGTTTGGTGGCTGTATAAGTATGGGCCACCTGTGGGGCAGGCTCTGAATGGGTGTTCCTTCTGCCTCTGCCTCTAAACTTTGCCTCCCTATTCCCTGCCGAGAGTATTCTTGTTCCCCTTTTAGAGAAGGAGTGAAGCATTCGCATTTTGGTCATCATTCTTGAGTTTCATGTGTTCTGTGCATCTATGGTAATTCAAGCATTTGGGCTAATAGCCACTTATCAATGAGTGAATACCATGTGTGTTTTCTGTGATTGGGTTGCCTCACTCAGGATGATATTTTCCAGTTCCAACCATTTGCCTATGAATTTCATAAAGTCATAGTTTTTGATAGCTGAGTAATATTCCATTCTGTAGATGTACCACATTTTCTGTATCCATTCCTCTGTTGAAGGGCATCTGGGTTCTTTCCAGCTTCTGGCTATTATAAATAAGGCTGCTATGAACATAGTGGAGCACGTGTCTTTGTTATATGTTGGGGCATCTTTTGGATATATGCCCAAGAGAGGTATAGCTGGGTCCTCAGGTAGTTCAATGTCCAATTTTCTGAAGAACCTCCAGACTGATTTCCAGAATGGTTGTACCAGTCTGCAATCCCACAAACAATGGAGGAGTGTTTCTCTTTCTCCACATCCTCGCCAGCATTTGCTGTTACCTGAGTTTTTGATCTTAGCCATTCTCACTGGTGTGAGGTGAAATCTCAGGGTTGTTTTGATTTGCATTTCCCTTATGACTAAAGATGTTGAATATTTCTTTAGGTGTTTCTCAGCCATTCAGCGTTGCTCAGCTATGAATTCTTTGTTTAGTTCAGGACCCCATTTTTTTAATATGATTATGTGTCTCTCTGTGGTCTAACTTCTTGAGTTCTCTATATATTTTGGATATAAGCCCTCTATCAGTTGTGGGATTGGTAAAGATCTTTTCCCAATCTGTTGGTTGTCGTTTTGTCCTAACAACAGTGTCCTTTGCCTAACAGAATAATTGCAGTTCTATGAGATCTCATTTGTCGATACTTGATCTTAGAGCATAAGCCATTGGTGTTTTGTTCAGGAAATTTTCTACAGTGCCCATGTATTCGAGGTTATTCCCCACTTTTTCTTCTATTAGTTTGAGTGTATCTGGTTTGATGTGGAGGTCCTTGATCCACTTGGACTTAAGCTTTGTACAGGGTAATTATCATGGATCGATATGCATTCTTCTACATACTGACCTCCAGATGAACCAGCACCATTTGCTGAAAATGCTAACTTTTTTCTATTGGATGGTTTTGGCTTGTCAAAATCAAGTGATCATAGGTGTATGGGTTCGTTTCTGGGTCTTTAATTCTATTTCACTGGTCTATCTGTCTGTCTCTGTACCAATACCACGCAGTTTTGTTTTTTTGTTTTTTTTATCACTATTGCTCTATAATACTGCTTGAGTTCAGGGATAGTGATTCCCCCAGAAGTCCTTTTATTGTTGAGAATAGTTTTAGCTATCCTGGGTTTTTTGTTTTCCAGATGAATTTGCAAATTGTTCTGTCTAACTCTCTGAAGAATTGGATTGGTATTTTGATGAGGATTGCATTGAATCTGTAGATCGTTTTTCGTAAAATGGCCATTTTTACTATGTTTATCCTGCCAATCCATGAGCATGGGAGATCTTTCCATCTTCTGAGATCTTCAATTTCTTTCTTCAGAGGCTTGCAGTTCTTATCATACAGATCTCTTATTTTCTTGGTTGAAGTCACACCGAGGTATTTTATATTATTTGGACTATTATGAATGGTGTCATTTCCTCATTTCTCTCCCAGCTTGTTTCTCTTTTGTGTAGAGGAAGGCTACTGATTTATTTGAGTTAATTTTATACCCACCCACTTTGCTGAAGATGTTTATGAGGTTTAGTAGTTCTCTGGTGGAAGTTTTGGGATCACTTAATAATACTATCATATCATCTGCAAATAGTGATATTTTGACTTCGTCTTTTCCAATCTGTATCCCCTTGATCTCCTTTTGTTGTCTGATTGCTCTGGCTAGAACTTCAAGAACTATATTGAATAAGTAGGGAGAGAGTGGGCAACCTTTTCTAGTCCCTGATTTTAGTGGGATTGCTTCAAGTTTCTCTCCATTTAGATTAATGTTAGCGACTGCTTTGCTGTATATGGCTTTTACTATGTTTAGGTATGGGCCTTGAATTCCTATTCTTTCCAGGACTTTTATCATGAAGGGGTGTTGAATTTTGTCAAATGCTTTCTCAGCATCTAATGAAATGATCATGTGGTTTTGTTCTTTCAGTTTGTTTATATAATGGATTACGTTGATGGTTTTCCGTATATTAAACCATCCCTGCATGCCTGGGATGAAGCCTACTTGATCATGCTGGATGATTGTTTTGATGTGCTCTTGGATTCGGTTTGCCAGAATTTTATTGAGTATTTTTGCATTGATATTCATAAGGGAAATTGGTCTGAAGTTCTCTTTCTTTGTTGTGTCTTTGTGTGGTTTAGGTATAAGAATAATTGTGGCTTCATAGAAGGAATTTGGTAGTGCTCCATCTGTTTCAATTTTGTGGAATAGTTTGGATAGTATTGGTATGATGCATTTTTTTTTGTTTTCTTGTTTGTTTGTTTACTTGCTTGCTTACCTTTTAAGTTCTTTCTATATTTTGGATGCTAGCCCTTTATCTGATGTGTGATTAGTTAAGACTATTTCCCAAATTGTAGGATGCAGATTTGCCCTATTGACTATGTCATGTCTGTTGCCTTACCAAATCTTTTCAATATCATGAGGTCCCATTTATTAATTCTTGATCTTATAGAGTAAGTCTTTTTAGTTCTATTTAGGAAATTTCCTCCTGTATCAATGAGTTTCATGATCTTTCTCACTTTCTCTTCTATTAGATTCAGTATATCTGGTTGAATGAGGTAACTCGGGCCCAAAAGAACAGGCATGGTTCATACTCAATAATAAGTGGATATTAGCAAAATCTACAGAATACTCAGGACAAAATCCACAGAACTCAAAGAGGTTAACAAGCTGAAGAGCAGAAGTGGGAATAACTCAATCCCACTTTGAAGGGAGAAGAAATCAATCACAATCATAGGGCTCAGTGGGAGGGAGGGATAGCAGTAGGAGAGGCAACTGAGAATGCAAGGGATAACATGATCAGGTATTTTGAATCCCTGAGGGACAGTAGAAAGAATGGAAAGGGGTAACCTAGGATGTAGGATGTGGCAAACCCTCTAGAATCTACTGGAGACCTGGGACGTGAGACACTCTCAGAAATCAAAGGGATAGAACTTGCTTGAAGTGCTCTATAATGCAGAGGGGTAACTAGTAGTGTCCACGTCCAGTGGACCACATTTGTAATAGTGTTATTTGATTCTCTGGAGTTTATCTACTTGAGCTCTTTGTATATATTAGATATTATCACTCTATGAGATGTAGGATTTATAAAGATCTGTTTGCAATCTCTTGGTTGCCATTTTGTACTAATGACAGTGTCTTTTGCCTTACAGGAGCTTTGGTATGGACCTTGAATTCCTTATCTTTTCAAGACTTTTGTCATGAAGAGGCACTGAATTTTAACACATGCATTCTCAGATAACCATGTGGATTTTTTCTTTGAGTTTATTTATATAGTGGATTACATTGATGGATTTTCTTATATTGAAATATCCCTGCATCCCTGGGATGAAATGTACTTATCATGGTAAATGATTGTTATGATGTGTTCTTGGATTCAGTTTGTGAGAATTTTATTGAGTACATTGACATCACTACTCATAAGGGAAATTGGTATGAAGTCCTCTCTCTTTGTTGGGTATTTATGTGGTTTAAGTATAACTGTAATTATGGATTCAAAGAAGAAATTGGGTAGTGTTCCTTCTGTTTCTATTTGTGAAATGGTTTGAAGAGTATTGGTATTATGTCTTCTTTAGGGGTCTGATAGAACTCTGTACTATACCAATCTGGTCCTGGGCTTTTTTGGGTTGGGAGACTTTCAATGAGTACTTCTATTTCTTTAGGTGTTACGCATCTGATTAGATGTTTTATCTATCCTGATTTAACTTTGGTGTCTATTATCTGTCTAGAAAATTGTCCATTTCATCCAGATTATCCAGTTTTGTTGAGTATAGGCTTTTGTATTAGGGATCTGATGAATTTTTGAAGGTACACAGTTTCTGTTGTTACTTCTCACTTTTCATTTCTGATTTTTCTAATTGGATACTGTCTTCTTGCCTTTTGGTTAGTCTGGTTTCTTCACCCCTTTGATTTTTTTCAAAAAAGCAGCTGCTGGTTTTCTTGATTCTTTGTATACTTTTTTGTTGTTTGTGTTTGTTTGTTTGTTTTTGTTTGTTTTTACTTGGTTGATTTTAGATCTGAGTTCAACTATTTCCTGCCATCTACTTCTCTTAGGTATATTTACTTCTTTATTTTCTAGAGCTTTCAGGTGTATTGTCAAGCTATTAGTGTATGTTCTCTCTAGTTTCTTTTTAGAGGCACTCAGAGCTATGTGTTTTCCTTTTAGCACTAATTTCCTTGTATACCATAAGTTTGTGTATGTTGTGCTTTAATTTTCATTGAATTCTAGAACACCTTTACCTTCCTTATTTTTTCCTTGACCAAGTTATCATTGAGTATTGTTCAGATTCCATCTGTGTGTGGGCTTTGCTTTTGTTGTTTTTGTTGTTGTTGTTGTTGCAACTGCTGTTGTTATTGAAGACCAGCATTAGTTTGAGGTGATCTGATAATATGCATAGGATTATATTGAACTTCTTTTCTTTTTTGAGGCCTAGTTTGTGACCAATTATATGGTTAATTTTGGAGAAGGTTCCATGAGGTGCTGAGAAGAAGGTATAGTTCATTATTTTAATATAAAATTTTCCACTGCTATCTCTTAAGTCCATTTGGTTCATAACTTCTGTTAGTTTCACTGTGTCTCTGTTTAGTTCCTGTTTCCATTATCTGCCTATTGATATAAGTAGGTCTTGAAGTTTCCCACAATTATTATGTGACATGTAATGTATGCTTTGAACTTTAGTAAAGTTTCTTTTATGAATGTGGGTGCCCTTGCATTTGGGGCATAGATATTAAGAATTGAACAGAATTGAGACTTCGTCTTTGTAGACTTTTTCTTTGATGAGTATTAAGTGTCCTTCCTTATCTTTTTTACTAACTTTTATTTCAAATCTATTTTATTTGATACTACAGTGGCTTTACAGCTTGTTTCTTGGGAATATTTTTTGAAAAAAAAAAAACTTTCCAGCCTTTTACTTCTAGGTAGTGTCTGTCTTTTTCACTGAATTGTGTTTTCTGTGCTGCAAAATGCTGGGTCCTCTTTGCATATCCAGTATGTTTATTCTATATCTTTTTATTGGGGAATTGATTGTTCAGGGTTATTGAGGAATATTGATTGTCATTTCTTGTTATTTTTGTCATTAGATTTGGAATTATGTTTTTGTGGCTATCTTCTTTTGGGTTTGTTGTAAGAAGATTACTTTCTTTGCTTTTATCTATGGTGTAGTTTCCCTCTTTGTATTGGAGTTTTGAACCTATTATCCCTTGTAGGGCTGGATTTGTGGAAAGATATTGTGTAAATTTGCTTTTGTCATGGAATATCTTGGTTTCTCCATCTCTGGTAATTGACAGTTTTGCTGGGTATAGTTGCCTGGGCTAGTATTTGTGTTCTCTTAGTGTGTGTGTGACACGTTCCCAGGATCTTCTAAAAATATGGAATGCTTCATGAATTTGGGTGTTTTCCTTGTTCAGGGGCCATGTTAATCATCTCTGTATTGTTCCGGTGTTAGTATATATACTGTGGAATGAACATGTTGGTATTGATCTTGATATTCTATTTGACCACATATTTGTTTTATTCCAATACCGTACTAACTTTTGTTTACTGTGACTCTTGAATTTATCTTGTAGTGATAAATTATAGTCATTCCTAGCATTGTTCTATTTTCTTAGGATACTTAAACTATTTGGTGTTTTTGTTTATTTGTTTTGTTTTTGTCTTTTTTTTACATTCATATAAATATCCCATGAGGTTTGTTTGTTTGTTTCTAGTTGACTGAAGAATGAAATTTGTATTGGAATCAAAATTGTATTTAATAGTTTTTGCAAGAATGATCAGTTACACAGGAATATTTCTTTTAATCCACAGGCATTAGAGTGTGAGATGTCTTTCCATTTTCTAGTGTCTACAATATTGTTTTTAAATTTAAATTTTCTTTTCCTTCTTCTTTGTAAAAAATATTTTACGCTGATCCATGAATTTTAAGTGCCCATTTTTTTAAACTTATCTGTAAACTTTTTTAACAGTCCACACTTTATCCCCCTCCAAGTCCTCCCTCCAACAATTCCTCATTCCATTTCTCCTCCTCTGTCTCCACAAAGATGTTCCCAACACCCCCATCATACCCACCCCTGCTAGGCCACCCAAATTCCAGTGACTTCAAATCTCTTAAGTGTAAGGTATATTTTCTCTCACTGAGACAAGACCAGACAATCCTCTGCACTATATGTGTTGAAGGTATCCTACCAGACAGTATTTGCTCCTAGTTGGTGGCTCAGTATCTGATATCTCAGAGGTCCAGGTTAGTTAAGACTGCTGGTCTTCCAATGTGGTTGCCATCTTCCACAGCTTCTGCCAGGCTTTTTGTAATTCAACCACAGGCATCTCTGACTTCAGTCCATTGGTTGGGTGTAAGTATCTGTCTCTATCTTAGTAAACTGATTGCTGGTCTTCTTCAAAGGCAGCCATGCTAGGTTCCTTTCTGTAAGCACACCATAGCATCAGTAATAGTGCCAGGCCTTGGAACTGCTCTTGGAGATGAATTTTAATTTGGGTCTGTAACTCTCCCTCCATTTTCGCAATCTTTTCTCAATTTTTCTCAATGCAACTCTTTTGACCAGGAAAATTCTGAGTCAGGGTTTTTGACTGTGAAATGGCAATACCATCTTGCCACTCAATGCCCTGTTTTTCTACATAGAGGTGGACACTAACCCCCCACCCCTTTTTGGCATTTTACCTAAGGTCTCTTTGTGTCTTGAGAGTCTCTGACCTCCTGGGTCTCTGGTATATTCTACATGGTACAACCACCTTCTACTCACTGAGGTTGGAAATTTACATTCACTCTGTTGACTATCAGAGTCACTCCTCTGTAAAGAAGTGACTCACAATACCTTACAATACCTTAGCTTCTTCCTATTTTCCCATACCCTTCCCTTTTTACACATAGGTCACTTCCTACATCTGCCCCACCCATGTGATTGCTTTCTTTGACCTCATAAGAGGTACCGAAGCATCCTCAACTCAGCATCTTGGCTTGTTAACCTTTTGAGTCATGTATGTTGTATCTTGGGTGTTTTGAACTTATTTTTGGCTAATATTCACTTATTAGTGAGCACATGCCATGCATGTTCTTTTGGGTCTGGGTTACCTCACTCTAGATGATATTTTTCTAGTTCTATTTATCTGCCTGCAAAATTCAATATGTCCTTATTCTTAATAGCTGAATAATATTCCACTGTGTAAATAGACCACATATTCTACCCATTTTTCTGTTATGGGACATCTGTATTATTTCCAAGGGATAGTTATCAAAAATAAGGCTGCAATGAACACAGTAGAACTTGTATCTCCTTGTAGCATGATAGGGCATCTTTTGGGAATATGCTCAAGGCTAGTATACCATGATCTTCAGGCAGATCTCCTTCAAATTTTCTGAAGAAACTCCAGATTGATTTCCCAGATGGTTTTACCAGTTTACAATCCCATCAGAAACAGAAGAGTGTTTCTCTTTCTCCTCATTAATGTTAACATGTTCTGCCACCTGTTTTTTTTTTTGTTTTTTTTTTTTTTAATCTTAGGCATTCTGGTTGGTGTAAGGTAGAATCACAAGGTTGTTTTGATTTGCATTTCCTGAATTACTAAAGACTCTGAACATTTAAGACATTCTCAGACATTAAAGATTTCTCTGTCCTGAATTTTTTATGTGGGTGTATACCCCACCTTTTGATTGGGTTGTTAGATTTTAGCAGGTTAGCTTCTTGAGTTCTTTATATATTTTAAATATTAGCCCTGTACTTGATGCAGGGTTAGTGAAGTTTGGTTTTTTTTTTCATTTTTCTTTTTCTTTTCCCACATCTATATGGTGCTGATCTATAGTATTTTCTATGTAGTTCATCATACCAATGAGTTCCATGCTTTTTCATACTCTCCTTTCTATTAGATTCATTGAATCTGGTTTGATGTAGAGGCCCTTGAACCATTTGTACTTCAGCTTTGTTTGAGGTGACAAATATTGATCTATTTTTATTTTTCTACATCCTGACTGCCATTTAGACAAGCATGGTGCTTTCTTTTATGTCTTTGTATATTTTTGTCCAAGATAATTGTCTATAAGTGTATGGTTTCATTTCTGCTCTTCAATTCTATTCTCCATTGATCAACCCATCTGTACCAATATCATTCAGTTTTTATCACTATTGCTCTCATTATATGAAGGTCTTCCCCCAAACATCTTTTATTTAGAATTGTTTTAGCTATCCTGGGGTTTTTGGTTTTCCATATTAAATTTGAGAATGTCTCTTCCCATGTCTTTAATGAATTGTGTTGGTATTTTGATGGGGATTGCATTGAATCTATAAACTACTTTTTTGTAGGATCCCTATTTATACAATGTTATTCCTACCAGTTCATGAGGATGAATATTTGATTTTTTTTAAATAACCAGTTTTTGGTTTTGTTCATTCTTTGTATCATTCTCTTTGTTTCTGCTTGCTTAATTTTGGCCATGAGTTTGAATATTTCCTTCAGTCTACTCATATTTGGTATGTTTGCTTCTTTTTGTTCTAGGTCTTTCAAGTATGTTGTTAAGTTGATGTAGAAGACAACTACAATTTCTTTACGAGGGAAATGGTATGAATTTTTGTCTTAGCACTGCTTTCCTTGTGTCCTATAAGTTTGGGTATGCTGTCTCATCATTTTCATTGAATTCCGGGAAGTCTTTAATTTCTTTCTTTATTTCTTCCATGACCAAGTTATCATTGAGTTGTGCAGTTTCCTTGTGTATGGTGGCTTTGTAATTTTGTTGTTGTTGTTGTTGTTGTTGTTACTGAAGACCAGCGTTAGTCTGCAGTGATCTATCTTCTTGTATCTGTTAAGGCATATTTTGTGAGTGATTATAAAGTATATTTGGGAGAAGGTACCATGAGTTGGTGAGAAGAAAGTATATTCTTTTGTTTTAGGATGAAATGTTATATAGCTATATATTAAATCCATTTGGTTTACAACTTTTGTTAGTTTCTCTATGTCTCTATTTAGTTTCTGTTTCAATTAACTTTCTTCACTATCTTCCTTTTATTACTAGAACTATTTTTATTTTATTCTACATTAATAGGAGTTTGTCTATGATCTATAGTTTTTGGGTAGTGTTTTGAAATTCTATTGATTTGCATGAATTAATACTGTCTTCTGCAATGTTTCTGAATACGTTTATTATTCCTAGAAGGTTTTGGATGGATTTCTTGGTATTTTTAATGTATAATATCATACTATTTACAAAAAGGGATAGTATGACTTCTTTCCTTATTTGTATTTCCATAAAGTTTTCTTCTTGCCTTATTGCTTCAGGTATTATTTTTGAAAAATATATTAGAAAAGATGACTTCAGTCAGATTTCTACATTTGGGATTATATTGGCTATAATTTAATCATATATACCTTTTGCTATATTTGTGAATGTTGACTCTAGTTTTACATTCTGTAGTACCTGAAAGGATATATGATTTTGTTCAAAGATATTTGCACATATTGAGATAATCAATTTATTTTTTAAGTCCATTTATTTGGGTTATTACATGTATTGACTTTCACATAGTGAATCATCCTGGCATTTCAAGGCTATGGCCACATTAGTATGGTGGATAGTCTTTTTACAGAGGTATTTCTTTTGTTTGCAGGTGTTTTATTGAATATTTTGAGTCTATGTTCCTCAGGGATATTAGCTTTGGTACACACACACACACACACACATGCAAGTACACTCACTGTTTTCTGGGTTGGATATAACAGAGATGTTGACTTCATGGAAGGAAGCTGAGAGTGCTAACTCTGTTTATATTTTATTTAAAAATAATGTGAGAGGTACTGTCCTTGCAACATCATTAAAAGATGGTAGAATTCTACCAGCTTAAAAAATATTGATTTTTGACAAAGGAGCCAAAGCCATCAAATGGAAAAAGATAGCATTTTCAGCAAATGGTGCTGGTTCAACTGGAGGTCAACATGTAGAAGAATGCAGATCGATCCATGCTTATCACCCTGTACAAAGCTTAAGTCCAAGTGGATCAAGGACCTCCACATCAAACCAGATACCTCAAACTAATAGAAGAAAAACTAGGCAGCATCTCGAACACATGGGCACTGGAAAAAAATTTCCTGAACAAAACACCAATGGCTTATGCTCTAAGATCAAGAATCGACAAATGGGATCTCATAAAACTGCAAAGCTTCTGTAAGGCAAAGAACACTGTGGTTAGGACAAAACGGCAACCAACATATTGGGAAAAGATCTTTACCAATCCTACAATAGATAGAAGCCTTATATCCAAAATATACAAAGAACTCAAGAAGTTAGACCGCAGGGAGACAAATAATCCTATTAAAAAATGGGATTCAGAGATAAACAAAGAATTCACAGCTGAGGAATGCCGAATGGCTGAGAAACACCTAAAGAAATGTTCAAAATCTTTAGTCATAAGGGAAATGCAAATCAAAACAACCCTGAGATTTCACCTCACACCAGTGAGAATGGCTAAGATCAAAAACTCAGGTGACAGCAAATGCTGTCGAGGATGTGGAGAAAGAGGAACACTCCTCCATTGTTGGTGGGGTTGCAGACTGGTACAACCATTCTGGAAATCAGTCTGGAGGTTTCTCAGAAAATTGGACATTGAACTGCCTGAGGATCCAGCTATACCTCTCTTGGGCATATACCCAAAAGATGCCACAACATATAAAAAAGACACGTGCTCCACTATGTTCATCGCAGCCTTATTTATAATAGCCAGAAGCTGGAAAGAACCCAGATGCCCTTCAACAGAGGAATGGATACAGAAAATGTGGTACATCTACACAGTGGAATATTACTCAGCTATCAAAAACAATGACTTTATGAAATTCATAGGCAAATGTTTGGAACTGGAAATTATCATCCTGAGTGAGGTAACCCAATCACAGAAAAACACACATGGTATGCGCTCATTGATAAGTGGCTATTAGCCCAAATGCTTGAATTACCCTAGATGCCTAGAACAAATGAGACTCAAGACGGATGATCAAAATGTGAATGCTTCACTCCTTTTTTAAAAGGGGAACAAGAATACCCTTGGCAGGCAGAGATTAAAACAGACACAGAAGGAACACCCATTCAAAGCCTGCCCCACATGTGGCCCATACATATACAGCCACCCAATTAGACAAGATGGATGAAGCAAAGAAGTGCAGACCGACAGGTGCCGGATGTAGATCGCTCCTGAGAGACACAGCCAGAATACAGCAAACACAGAGGCGAATGCCAGCAGCAAAACACTGAACTGAGAATAGGACCCCCGTTGAAGGAATCAGAGAAAGAACTGGAAGAGCTTGAAGGGGCTCGAGACCCCATATGTACAACAATGCTAAGCAACCAGAGCTTCCAGGGACTAAGCCACTACCTAAAGCCTATACATGGACTGACCCTGGACTCTGACCTCATAGGTAGCAGTGAATATCCTAGTAAGAGCACCAGTGGAAGGGGAAGCCCTGGGTCCTGCTAAGACTGAACCCACAGTGAACTAGATTGTTGGGGGGAGGGCGGCAATGGGGGGAGGATGGGGAGGGGAACACCCATAAAGAAGGGGAGGGGGTAGGGGGATGTTTGCCCGGAAACCGGGAAAGGGAATAATACTCGAAATGTATATAAGAAATACTCAAGTTAATAAAAAAAATTCAACTATAATATATTGCCTTTATTGATGTCTTTGATCTGTGAGGTTATCAGATTTGACATTGGAGGAGTTTGCATGAAGTTTGAGTATAGAGTCAAGGTGCTGAAGACAGAGGAGAAAGTAGTTGTGGATGTTCTATTGTAGACAGGGTTCTCACCATCAAGAATGATCTTTGTAAGGCTAGATCCTGACAAAAGATTAGAGTTTGTTGCAGCTCAAGCAGGACTTTTTATACTATGTATAGGCAAGATATATTCTCTAGACATAATATCTGTAATAAAGTTAATTGAAATCTACATATAATTAATGAATCCACTTTCCTCAAAATGGCTGTTATCTTATATGATTCTAAGTATAAGTTATTAAGGGTCAGAAATCTGAGAAAAGGGCCAGGAGTAGTGGCGCAAACCTTTAATCCCAGAACTGGGGAACCAGAGGCAGTAGTATCTATGTGAATGTGAGGCCTGACTCCTCTACAAGGCAAATTCCTGGACAACTAGGAATGTTACCAGAGAAAATCTGTCTTAAAAAAATAACAACAAAACAGAACAGGAAATGATATTAAAAATTCAATTTATTTCTTTTGATTCCAAATACATCTAATCACTTCATTATAAACTTATAAAACACAAAAGAAATAAAAAATGTGAGGAAACAATTTAATCATAAAGTTTTATTTTGTGGTAATGGAAAAATATTTGTATATTGAATCTGATCATTATGCACCATATAAATTTCACTATTTAAAATAAACATTGCATTTATAGTTGAAGTACATTTTTCTAAGAAATGGATCATGATATACATATATATATATAGTTAAAGTACATATAAATACATATATATGTATATATATATTTATGTGTATGTGTGTATGTGTGTGTGTATCTGAAATGATGTTTCATCATTTGGTTTTTAATTAATACAAGACTAGGATAGATTGCACTTCACAAGTTTTACTTTTAAATAAATAATTTCAGAGAACTTTACATTACTCTAGTTTTCTGGAGTAACTTTGGTTAAAAAAATAGCTCTTAGTAATACAATTTTGGTTGTCTATTAGTTAAAGAATATTGTGTTGTTACTTAATAGAGTTCCTTTTTATTTCTTTTTTCTTTTCTTTTATTGGATATTTCCTTTATTTACATTTCAAATGTTATCTGCTTTCCGGGTTTCTTCAACGGAAGCTCCCCCATCACATTGCCCTACACCCTGTTTCCATGAGGGTGCTCCCCCATTCACCCACCCACTCTCTCTTGCCTCCCCGCCCTGACATTCCTCTACTGAAGCATTTAGCCTTCATACGACCAAGGGCCTTTCCTCCCACTGATGCCCGACAAGACACATCCTTCGCTACATATATGACTGAAGCCATGGCTCACTCGTGTATGCTTTTTGGTTGGTGGTTCAGTCCCTGGGAGTTCTGTGGTGTCTGATTGGTTGATATAGTTGTTCTTCCTATAGGGTTGCAAACCCCCTCAGTTACCTCAGTCCTTTCTCTAATTCCTTCATTGAGAACCTCATTTTCAGTCCAGTGGTTGGCTGCTAGTATCCACCTCTGTATTTGTCAGGCTCTGGCAGAGCCTCTCAGGAGACAGCTATATCAGGCTCTTGTCAGTACACACTTTTTGGCATTCTCAATAGTGACTGGGCTTGCTAACTGCATGTGGAAAGGATCTCCATGTATGGCAGCCTCTGGATAGTCTTTCCTTCAGACTTTGCTTCACGCTTGGTGTCCATATTTCCTTCTGTATTTTGTTCCCTGTCTAAGAAGTACTGAAGCATTAATTAGGGAAGGATTCTAATCTTGACCAACCATGGTTGTGAGGGCTGCTTTATAATAGTAAATTGCAGCAAATACATGGTTCTGTGAGGTACTAATATATGTGTAAATTGTTCTTTTTACATTATCAAAGCCTAGCAAGCAAATGTACTCTGACTTATCATTGACAGGCTTTTTTTGTTTTCTATTATTTTTTGAGTGGGCATTAAATTAATTTAATTGAATAATAGATATTTGCTTTGAGATAATATAAACTCTGAAGTTAAGGATGATGAATAATACTAAGATTATATATTATGCTTGTGTTCACTTCCTTAAGTATTATATAATATATTTTATGAAGTGCAAACACAGTTGTTTTAATGTTCTATCAATGTATTTAATTAATATTACTTTAAGGTGTAAAACAAGTGTCATTTTGGAAAGATTTATTCCTTCATTAAAAAAAAGCTAGGAAAGAGACACACTAAGTCAACATGGGATACTTAACCTGAAAATAATCTCATGTCCCCAAATATGGTCTTCAGCCTTTATTATTTGGAATCATAATAATAAATAAGAAAGAAAGAAAGAAAGAAAGAAAGAAAGAAAGAAAGAAAGAAAAGGAAGGAAGGAAGAAAGAAAGAAAGAAAGAAAGAAAAAGAAAGAAGGAAGAAAGAAAGAAAGAAAGGAAGGAAGGAAGGAAGGAAGGAAGGAAGGAAGGAAGAAAGAAAGAAAAGAAAGAAAAGTGAAGAGGGACACTTCTTGTCCTGTACTTGTGGTGGTCAGCATCAGCCTTTGTATTGTAATAGGGTGTCTAGAGCTATGTACTACATACTCAAAGGGCTTGCTCATATTGGCAGTTCTTATGCCTGTGGCACCAGAACTGTGTCCCTTTAAACTAATTTTTTTATCCTCACTTCCTGTTAATCCATTTCTTAAAATGGGTCAACTGTGAGAGAAATGTAAATATTTACCTTTAAATACTTCTTTCTTTTCATACATATACAGTCATGGAAGAAATAAACCATTTTCCTTTGGCAGAGTTACCACATTTTTATAGCAGGCTGTGACCTGCCAATATACTTCACCAGATTAAAGTGGAGCTCAGTAGTGTCAGCCCCCCCAAAAAAATCTCCCCCATGGCCTTATAAGAGTGCTTTATTTCTCACCATACCACTTTTATAAACACTATTAATGTATTTACTAAGGACACGGAGGATGTCTGTTTGTGTGTGTGTGTGTGTGTGTGTGTGTGTGTGTGTGTGTGTGTGTTTTTCACCATATGCCCAGTACCTAGTGTCTTGCATAAACTCAGTCTAGACTGTGTGTCAAGTTGAACTAAAGGGTAAAGGGTCACTATTATTATTAGCATGCTTCATGCCTCAATAGTATAAGCTAGTTGTTTCTTTTGCTGATATTTGAAATGTTATTGCTTCTAATGAAATAATTACCCAAAATTAAGCCCTTAATATACTTTGACAAGTGAAATTTGAATTCAATATTACTGAGGTAAATAAGAGATAAAATTGATAACACACACACATATATACACATATAAATATATATATTTATGTAATTTTAATTATTGTCATGGCAGAAATTGGTGTGTAAAACCATACTGTACTTCTTGGTTTGGGCCTGCGATTAAACACCTTTTGCAGTGAGGAGTGTCTATATATATAATGAGAGAGAGAGAGATGAATGCTAAAATGAACTGAGTCTTTGAAATAATCTAAAATAATTTCCCTATTACTTTCTGTGTAAACTCTTCCCAAATGCAAATTTACTAAATTTACTACATTTGTAAATACATATAAACATTGACGTTTTTGTAGGACATTAATGCAATTTTAAGAAATCCTATTTCTCTACTACAATGAATTTTGCAAAATACTCTGATACATTCATGGCAAAAACATAACCATCTAGAATCAATGAGTCTTTATCACATGCCCATTTTCCTTCAGAATACTTTTTTTTAAATGTCAGCAACTTTGTTTTTGAATTCTCTCAAGAAATAAGTGAAGATTTAATTGCCTAATATCCTCCAGGTGCTTGAAGCTTGGACAAGATTGACTTGACTGATAACATCAGTGAAATTTCTGATAAGGAGATTCACATACCATGTCTTCTTGTATCTACAATTTATATCCAGCATAGGAACTAGACTACAGATGGACTACTCCATTTCTAGAGTATGCCCTCTTTTATCCCATAAAAGCCTAAGATACTTATGTCCAGTATGCATATTGTTCCATAGTGCTTAAAAATCTGTGTCCCTTTCTTTGTTGGGTCTTTGTGTGATTTAGATATAATCACAATTGTGGCTTCATAAAACAAATTGGGCCTGTTTCTCTTTTGTGGAATAATTTGAAGATTATTGGTATTAGGTCTTCTTTGAAGGTCTGATAGAATTCTGCACTAAATTCATCTGGTCCTGTGTACTACTTTGGGTACCATGACCACTGCACCACAGTGCTCAGTCCCTTGTGGAGGCAGTATTCAGGAAGTTTGACCTTGCTTACCACACAACACCTTCAGGCAGGTGTCAGGCTGCAGCAAAGCCACAGGGCTTCTGGGGTGGGGAACTGTAGTCTGTGAAAGGAGACACAGCTGGAGCTGGCTCAAGGGTCCTTGCACCTGCAAAAAGGCCAAGCCTCTGGTTCTCAGGCCCTTGGGCAACCAGATGCCTCTGGAAGCCAGGGAAGAGCTGAGAATGGACTGGGTGCCTGCAGGCTGTATCTAGACTGGAGTGGAGGAAAAAAAATGAGAAGTTCCAGCTAGTCTCACCAGGGGAGTCCTTGGCTTGGTGCTGCTTGATGACGGTAGCAGGCTGCAGACTTGGTCACTGTAAATGGGATCAAATGGAGCAGAGAGGCCTTCTACAGGAGATTAGATGGTGGATCTGTAGGTAAAGGGTTTCTCTACTGCTCCTACAGCAAATCCCAAAGAGGCTTTTTATTGTTTTAAGACATTTATTGTCATAGCAGAAAGTTTGGCCCTGCTATTAAACAGCTTTTGCAAGGAGGAGTGTCTGGGAAGGAAAGTTCATTGGCTAAGCCCCCAGGTCTTTAGGTACCTCATTTTAATGGAGATCTATCTTGAGCCTACTTGCCCTATGTTCACATCCTCTACCTGGGAAGGGGCTTAGGGTATTGACCTTACATGACTGATAGCCACAAATCTAGGAAGGGCTGCAGATAATGACCAGGCCTGGTTCCCCAGGAGTCAGGCAAAATACCTACCATCCCTAAAGGGTGACTGGGTTTATAGTCCAAGTAGAACCAGGAACCAGGGTGCATTACATGATCCCACAGTCCTGTTTTTTTCTTTTTTTTTTTTTTTTTTTTCTTTTGTTTGTTTTGAATTTTGTTTATAGCCTATGCAGAACCAGGAACCAGGGTGCATTACACGATCCCACAGTCCTGTTTTTTTTTTTTTTTTTTCTTTGTTTTTTTTTGTTTGTTTTGATTTTTGCTTATAGCCTATGCAGAACCAGGAACCAGGGTGCATTACATGATCCCACAGACCTGTTTTGTTTTGCTTTTTTTCTTTGTTTTTCTTTTGTTTGGTTTGATTTTTGTATTTTGTTTTTTGTTTTTGTTAGTTGTTTGGGTTTTTTTGTTTTTTGTTTTTTTTTTGGGGGGGGTGGTTCAGAGACTTTCAATGACTGCTTCTATTTCTTTAGGAGTTATGAGACTGTTTAGATGGTTTATCTGACCCTGATTTAACTTTTGTATCTGGCATCTGTCTACAAAATTGTTCATTTCATCTAGATTTTCCCGTTTAGTTAAGTATAAGCTTTTGTAGTAGGGTCTGATGATTTTTAAATTTCCTCAGTTTCTATTGTTATGTCTCACATTTCATTTTTGATTTTATTAATTTGGATACACTCTCTGAGATCTCTGGTTAATCTGGCTAAGGGTTTATCTATCTTGTTGACTTTCTCAAAGAACCAGCTCTTGGATTTCTTGAGTCTTTGTATAGCTCTTTTTGTTTCTACTTGGTTGATATCAGCCCCGAGTGTGATTATTTTCACCCATCTACTCCTCTTGGGTGTATTTTCTTTTGTTTTGTTGTTGTTGTTCTAGAGCTTTCAGTTCTGCTGTCAAATGGTTTGTGTATGGTCCTTCCAGTATCTATTTGGAGGCACTCACAGCAATGAGTTTTCATCTTAGCATTGCTTTCCTTGAACCCCATAAGTTTTGGTATATTGTGCATTCGTTTTCATTAAATTCAAAAAGTTTTTTATTTCTTTATTTCTTCCTTGACCAAGTTATCATTGGGTAGAGCATTTGTTGTTCGGATTCCACATGTATGTGGGCTTACTATTGTTTTTGATGTTATTGAAGACCAGCCTTAGTCCATGACAATCTCATAGGATGCATGGAATTATTTCTATCTTCTTGCATCTGTGGAGACCTGTTTTGTGTTCAATTATATGGTCAGTTTTGGAGAAGGTACCATGAGGTGCTGAGAAGAAGATAGATTCTTTTGTTTTAGGATGAAATTTTCTGTATCTATTAAATCCATTGGGTTCATAATTTCTTTTAATTTCTCCACATCTCTGTTTAGTTTCTGTTTTCATGATCTGTCCATTGATGAGAGTGGGGTGTTGAAGTCTCCCACTATTATTATGTGAGGTACAATGTATGCTTTGAACATTAGTAAAGTTTCTTTAATAAATGTGTGTACTCTTGCATTTGGAGCATAGATGTTCCAAAGTGAGAGTTCATCTTGGTAGAATTTTCCTTTGACAACTATAAAGTGTTCTTCCTTATCTTTTTTGGTAATTTTTAGTTGAAAGTTGATTTTATTCAATACTAACATGGCTACTCCAGATTGTTTCTTGGGATCAGTTGCTTGGGTTTTTTTTCCAGCCTTTTAATCTGAAGTAGTATTTGTTTTCGTCACTGAGGCACATTTCCTGTATGCAGCAATATGCCATGCCCTATTTACATGTCTAGTCTGTTGTTCTATTTCTTTTTATTGATGAATTGAGTCCATTAATTTTGATATATTAAGGAAAAATGATTGTTGCTGACTGTTATTTTTGGTGTTAGCAGTGGAATTATGCTTGTGTTGCTTTGTTGTTTTGGGTTAGTTAAAAGAAGATTGCTTTCTTGCTTTTTATAGTGTGTATTTTCTCTCCTTGTATTGGAGTTTCCCATCTATTATCCTTCATAGGGTTGAATTTCAGGAAACATATTGGTATAAATTTGGATTTGTCATGGAATATCTTGGTTTCTACATCTATGGTAATTGACAGTTCTGTGGGATACAGTAGCCTGGTCTTATATTTTTGTTCTTTTAGGGTCTGTATTACATTTGTCCAAGATATTCTGGCTTTTAGAGTTGCTATTGAGAAGTCTGGTGTAATTCTGATAGGTCTGTCTTCATATTTTACTTGACCTTTTTTTCCTTACTGGTTTTAATATTCTTTCTTTGTTTTGTGCATTTTGTGTTTTGAATATTATGGTACAGGAGAAATTTTTCTCTGGTCCAATCTATTTGGAGATCTGTAAGTTCATGGTCATCTCTTTCTTTAGGATAGAGAAGTTTTCTTCTATAATTCTATTGAAGATATTTACTGGCCCATTCATTAAGTTGGGAATATTTACTCTCTTCTATACTTATTATCCTTAGTTTTGGTTTTATCATTATATCCTAGATTTTCTGGATATGTTAGGAGAAGTTTTTGCATTTTTCATATTATTTGACAATTGTGTCAATGTTTTCTATGGTATCTTCTGCCTCAAGATTATCTCTACAGCCTCTTATATTCTGTTGGTGTGCTTGCATCTTTGACTTCTGATCTCTTTCCCAGGTTTTCTATCTCTAGGATTGTCTCCCTTTGTGCTTTTTTTTTCTGTTTTATATTTCCATTTTAAATCCTGGATGGTTTTGTTCAATTCCTTCACCTGTTTGCTTGTGTTTGCCTGTAATTCTTTAAGGGATATTTTTGTTTCCTCTTTAAAAGCTTCAACTTGTTTACTTGTGTTGGCCTGTATTTCTTTAAGGGAGTTATTTTTGTCCTACTTAAAGTCCTCTATTATCATCCTGAAAATGTGATTGTAAACACAAATCTTGCTTTTCTTGTGTGGTGGGGGTATCCATTACTTGCTGTTGTGCAAGTACTGGGTTCTGATAATACCAAGCTGTCTTAGTTTCTATTGCTTTGGTTCCTGCATTTGCCTCTGGTTAACTCTGAGTTTGTCTTGCTGACTCAGACTAGAATTTATTCCCCGCTGTGGCCCTGTGATCCTGTTATCTTAGGAGTGAGAGCACTCCCGGGAGACCAACTCTTTACTGGCAAGTTTTGGGTGGTGAGGGCTGTAGGACAGCCTTAGCTCTGGGAGCAGAAGTGGATTGGAATGTTCCTACTTTAGAGTTCCTGTGCCCCATGCTCTCTTGCAGGCCCCTCTTTGGACATTTATTGGAGCAACAGTGGGGTCTCACCTGTGAGCTAGGTGTGAGAGTGCTCCTAGGAGATGAGCTCTCTCTGGGCAGGTTTTGGGTCCAGAGGGCTGTGGGACAGCCTTAATTCAGAGGTTTCCCTGATGGCACTGGTCTGAGAGAGGTGGACTGAAACTTGTTTGTCCTCCATTTGTGGCTCTATGCTGCTCTTCTGTACTTTGTGTTCCTCATTCACCCTGGAAGTGATTTCCAAATCACTGTTATTGATGGCAGGCCATTGTTATGCAGAGGTTGGGAACCTGGTTTTGCAAGGTTGAGTACAGAAAGGCTGGTGCTGCATGTGAGCATCCCCCTGGGTGGCAGCTACTGGGAGCTCACTATGACACAGGCCCTGCAGCTGTTCAGACCAATACCCAATGTTCTTAACAATTAAGCCATCTCTTTAATATCATTTCATCACTTTCTTAACTTGGGCTCCTGTGTCTTTACGTGAGTTGTTGGAATGATTGCTTCTTTGATTATTTACTCCTACAAATAATCTAGTGAGAGTTCACATAGCTGCTTTATGTGTAAGGATACCAGATACTCAGCAAGCAAAAGGGTGAAATAATCCTGTAGGAAAGTAATAATAATTTTGTTTTTTAAAAAAGCTTCACAAGTCAAACTCCAAGTTATTTAAATCTCTTATGATCTCCTTCTATTAAAGTTCTTTATTAATTTTATGTTACTGTGATAATACATTATTACAAAGTGAACATAACAAAAACATTAACTTGGAAGTCACTTTAGAGCCATAATTCATGATGATATACAAAGACTTTATGGAATGAACAGATGAGATCATGTATCATGATTTACAATGTGGAGGCAAGATAGCATAATGGGTAGGCCACAAGTCCTTTGAAATCTGTAATGAAATTCCTACCTGGTTCACACTCCTCCTCATTAAGTCAATATCTTCTATTTTTCCTACACATCAATTACATGGTAACCATAAATTTAAACCTCCTAAAATAAGACATATCTACTAATTTTTTCTGAAGTTGTTACCAAATGGGGACCAAATATTCCAACATATGAGGCTACATGGACTACTGTCATTCAACTGACCACATTGCACTCCCTGTCATTTATAAGCATAGGGCTATATAATAATGTAAACTGCATTTTGTAATCTTCTTAAATTATTGTATTTCACATTGAACACAGCTCAAAATTTCTGGCTTTTTTGAGACGCAATAAAGTCTTGTAATTGTAACACTCTATAAAAAGTTGAGCATTTCATACATGTAATATCAAAGAATATGACCTGGTCCCTCAACTCTCTGTACCCAAATCCCATGGGCAAGAGAGTGGGACTCTCAGAAGTGTGGAAAATCCTGAGACCTCAGAGGAGACCAACACATTTGCTCACATTCCTGGCCCATGCGGAACACATCTAGAGCCTCCTGGATATAGGAACCTAGGATTAGTAAGGAAGAGGATCCTTGTGGTCTCTGCATGTGCCCTGAACTGAAAGTCAGTGGTCAGGAGAGCTGCTGCACATGATAGCAGAGGTAAGACCAACTCTTTTGCTCTGAGCAGCCAGACTAGAACACTCAGGAAACGTAGACCCAGGAAAAGTCTGGGACAGGATCCTTCCAGTTTCTACCTGCACCCAGAGCTGATTCAGTCCCACAGCTTTCTGTACCAAGATAATGCAGGGAGAAAACAGGGCTAAAGGAGTGCTGACACATGGGTTTATAGGAGGGGTCAAGCCACTGTCAGAGGCAGCAAGTCCAGAAACCACCAGTGACAACCTGATGGCAAGAGGCAAGCACAGTAACAAAAGCAACAGAAACTAAAACTACTTAGAATCATCAGAGGCCAGTTCTCCCACTGAAGCAAATACTAGATATCCAAACACACTGGAAAAACAAGATTTGGATTTAAAACCACATATCATGATAATGATGACAGAAAACTTTAACAAGGACATAAATAATTCTCTTAAAGAAATACAGGGCAACACAGGTAAACAAGTAGAGGCCCTTAAAGGGGAAACACAAAAGTCCCTTAATGAATTACAGGAAAACACAATCAAAATGACGAGGAAATTGAAGAAAACCATCCAGGATCTAAAACTGGAAGTAGAAAAAATAAAGAATTCACAAAGGGAGACAAACCTGGAGATAGAAAACCTAGGAAAGAGATCTAGAGTCATAGGCACAAGCATCAACAACAGAGTACAAGAGACAGAAGGAAGAATCTCAGGAGCAGAAGATACCATAGAAAGCATTGACACAACCATCAAAAATAATGTAAAATTCAAAAAGCTCCTAGCTCAAAACATCCAGGAAATCCAGGACACAATGAGAGGATCAAACCTAAGGATAATAGGTATAGAAGAGAGTGAAGACTCCCAACTTAAAGGCCCAGTAAATATCTTCAAAAAAATTATAAAAGAAAATTTCCTAACCTAAAGAGAGGGATGAGCATAGTCATACAAGAAGCCTACAGAAATCCAAAAGGATTAGACAATAATAGTGGGAGACTTCAACACATCACTGTCATCAATAGACAGATCATGGAAACAGAAACTAAACAGAGACATAGAGAAACTAACAGAAGTTAGGAACAACATGGATTTAACAGGTATTCATATAACATTTCATCATAAAACAAAAGAATATACCTTCTCAGCAGTTCACAGTACCTTCTCCAAAATGGATGATGTAATTGGTCACATAACAACCCTCAACAGATACAAGAAGATTCAAAGAATGCCATGCATTCTATCAGATCACCAAGGACTAAGGCTGGTCTTCAATAACAACAAGACCAAAAATATAATAAGAGAAAGCCCATATATGCATGGAAGTTGAACAACACTCTACTCACTGATAACTTAGTCAATGAAGAAATAAAGAACTTTTTAGAATTTAATTAAATTGAAGGCACAACATATTCAAACTTATGGGACACAATGAGAACAGTGCTAAGAGGATATCTCATAGCTTTGAGTGCCTCCAAAAAGAAAGAGGAGAGAGCATAAATTAGCAACTTCATAGCACACTTAAATGCTCTAGAAGAAAAAGAAGCAAATCACCCAAAATGAGTAGAAGGTGCGAAATAAAAAAATAGAGGCTTAAATATTCCAAGTAGAAACAAAAGAACTATACAAAGAATCAAAAAAAAAAAAAAAAAAAACCAAAAAAACCAGGAGCTGGTTCTTTGAGAAAATCAACAAGACAGATAATCTGAGGGCACAAAGAGTGTATCCAAATTAACAAAATCAGAAATGAAAAGGGCGAAGTAGCAACAGAAACTGATGAAGTAAAAAAAAAAAAATCATCATATTCTACTATAAAAGCATACATTCAGCAAAACTGGAAAATCTGGATGAAATGGACATTTTTTTTTAAAACAGATACCAGGTACCAAAGTTAAATAAGAATCACATAAACCATCTAAACAGTCCCATAATTTTTTAAAAGATACAAGCAGTTATTAAAAGATTCAAAACAACAACCACAACAACAGCAAAAAGCTGAGAACCAGATTAGGGTTTAGTGAAGAATTCTATCAACCTTCATTGAGGACTTAATAATAATACTGTCCAAACTGTTCCAAAGTAGAAACAAATGGAACACTACCCATTTCCTTCAATCAAGCCATCATTACACTTATACCTAAACTACACAAAGACACAACAACAACAAAAAAAAACTTCAGACCAATTTCTGTTATGAATATTAACACAAAAATACCCAATAACATTCTCACAAACTGAAAAGAAAATTATACAGATTTAAGGTTTAAAATATAAAATATAAAGAGCAAGTTATAAAATCCACAGACTCAGAGCCAAAAACTGTAAGAAACAAGCCCAGGCCCGCCCTGCAGCCAAGACTGACAGGCCATAAAGATAAAAAAAGGAATACAGGAACCAGCCCAGGCTTCTAAAATCCTGTACACTCTAGTCAACACGTACTCTTCTGCTGTGCTGTAATCTCACTGCCATGTTTGAATGAGCCAATCACTTGTAGCCTTGCCAGAAATTAGCCAATTGTGTATAACCGCGCCAAACCCCCTAGCTTTCCCTATATAAACCCCTGACTTTTGAGTTTCGGGGTCGACACCTCTGTCTCCTGCGCAGGATACGTGTCGGCCCGGAGATCTCCGTAATAGATCTCCGTAATAAACCTCGCCTTTGCTTATTACATCCAAAATGGTCTCTCTGTGTCTGGGGTCCACGATTTCCCAAGACTTGAGTAAGGGTCTCTCTTCGGGGATCGGTGTTTCCTGGGGCACGCCATCCTGAGACTCGAGCTAGGATTTTTCAAACTAAATCCAAGAACAATTCAAAATGATCATCCATCATGATCGAATAGACTTCATTCCATGGATGCAGGGATGGTTCAATATCCGGAAATACTCAATATAATCCATTATGTAAACAAGTTCTAAGACAAAAACCACATGTTCATCTAATTAGATGCTGAAAAAGCATTTGACAAAATTCAAAACCTCTTCATGTTAAAAGTTTTTGGGAAGATCAGGAATTCAAAGTCCATACCTAAACATAGTAAAAACAATATACAGCAAACAAGTAGCCAACATCAAACTAAATGGAGAGAAACTTAAAGCAATTCCACTAAAGTCAGGGACTAGACAAGGCTGCCTACTCCCTCCCTACTTATTCAATATAGTACTAAAAGTCATAGTCAAAGCAGGCAGACAATATAAAAAGGTCAAAGGGATACAAATTGGAAAGGAAGAAGTCAAAATATCACTATTTGTAGATGATAGGATAGTATACTTAAGTGATCCCAAAAGTTTCACCAGAGAACTCCTACAGCTGATAAACAACTTCAGCAAAGTGGCTGGATATAAAATTTACTCAAACAAATCAGTACCATTCCTATAACCGAAGGTTAAACAGGCTGAGAAAAAAATTAGGAAAATGACACACTTCAAAATACTCACAAATAATAAAAAATACTAAAGTAAGTGTGAAAGATCTAAATAATAAGAACTTTAAATCTCTGAAGAAAGAAATTGAGGATGTCAGAAGATGGAATGATCTCCCATACTCATGGATTGTCAGGATTAACACTTAACAATGGCCCTCTTGCCAAAAGCAATATACAAATTCTATGCAGTCCCCATCAAAATTCTAACTCAAGTTTTCATAGAGTTACAGAGAGCAATTTGCAAGTACATTTAGAATAACAAAAAACCTAGGATAGTGAAAATGATCCTCAACAATAAAAGAACTTTTGGGGAAATCATCATCCTTCATCTCAAGGTGTATTACAGAGCAAAAGAGATAAAAGTTGTATGATATTGGTATAGAGACAGGCAGATAGATCAATAGAATAGAAATGATGGCTCAGATATGAACCCACACACTTGTGGTCACTTGATATTTCACAAAATAGCTAAAATCATCCAGTGGAAAAAAGATAGCATTTTCAACAAATGATGCTGTTTCTAGTGGTAGTCAGCATGTAGAAAAATGCAAATTGATCCATTCTTATCATCCTGTAAAGCTTATATCCAAATGGATTAAGAATCTCCACATCAAACAAGATATACTCAAACTAATAGATAAAAAATGTGGGGAAGTGCCTCAAACACATGGGGTGGGTACTGGAGAAAATTTCCTGAACAGAACACCAATGGTTTATGATCTAAAATCAAGAATTGACAAATGGGACCACCTAAAATTGCAAAGCTTCTGTAAGGCAAAGGACACTTTCATTAGGACAAAACAGTAACCAACAGATGAAGAAAAGATCTTTAACAATCCTATCTGATAAAGGGCTAAAATCCAGTATATACAAAGAACATAAGGAGTTATACTCCAGAGAATCAAATAACCGTATTACAAAATGGAGTAGAGAACTAAACAAAAAATTCTCAGTAGGAGACTATTGAATGGCTGAAAGGTACCTAAAGAAATGTTCAACATCCTTAATCACCAGGGAAATGAAAATCAAAATAATCATGTTTCCACCTCACAACAGTCAAAATGGCTAAGATCAAAAAAGGTCCTGGTGAGGATGTGGAGACAGAGGAACCTTCCTCTATTTTTGGTGGGATTACAAGCTGGCACAACCACCATGGAAATCATTCTGGAGGTTCCTCAGAAAATTGGACATAGTATTACATGAGGATCCAGCTATACCACTCTGGGCATATTTGAAAAGGTGCTGCAATATATATCAAGGACACAGGCTCCATTATGTTCATAGCAGCCTTATTTATACAAGCCAGAAGTTGGAAAGAACCCAGATGTCATTCAACAGAAGAATAAATACAGAGAATATGATATATCTATGAAATGGAATACTACTCAGCTATTTAAATATGGACTTCATGAAATTCTTAGTCTAATGAAAAGTACTAGAAAATATTGTCCTGATTGAATTAATCCAATCACAAAACTACACATGATATGCACTTACTGATAAGTGGATATTAGCCCAACAACTCAGATTAACCAAAATACAATCCACAGGCTACCTGAAGCTCAAGAAATAGAACTACCTAAGTGTGGACTCTTCAGTTCTTCTAGGATGTGAAACAAAACTATTCATAGGAAAAGATATGGAAACAAAGTTTTCAGCAGAGAGTGAAGAAAAGACCATTCAGAACCTGTCCCACCTGAGATCCATCCCATATACATATAGCCACCAAGCCCAGACAGTACTGCTGATGCCAAGAAGTGCATGCTGACTGAGCCTGATATACCTGTCTGCTGAGAGACTCTACCAGAGCATGACAAATAAAGAGGCAGATGCTCACAGCCAACTGTTGAACTGAGAATGGTTTCCCCATAGTAGGATTTAGAGAAAGGATTGAAGTAGCTAAAAGGGTTTCCAAACCCATAAGAACAACAATACAACCAACCAGAGCTTCCAAGGACTAAACTACCATCCAAAGAGTACACATGGACATATCTATGGCTTCAGCTGCTTACATCACAGAAGATGGCTTTGTTGGGCACCAAAGGGAGGAGAAGACCTTGGTTCTGAGAAGGTTGGATCCCCAGTACAGGGGCATTTCAGGATGGGGAAGTGGGAAGGGGTGGTTGGTTATGTGGGTAAAGCAGGTAAAATTTGAAATGTAAATTTAAAAAATCCAATGAAAAATGCGAAGAAAAAAAAAAGAAATGTATATGAGTCAAGTACCCAAATTGAAAAAATTAGAAAAATATCTGAATGTAGTTAATGATATTGGTAAAAGGCAAAGTACATTTTCAAAGATAATTTATTTATCCTGTCTTCGGCAACACATTTAGCATGAATTAGCACAGTGAAATATATATTGATTAATACACAACAATTCTAAAATAATCTTAGATATAGCATGTTTTAAATGGAAATAAATAGTACATCTCTACCAGTAAAAATCATGATTAAAAACTTAGCAAATATTAGCAGTATATCACATCCTCTTTATATTGCAATATCTGGTAGTTCTATTTCTGAATTTGCTTGTAAATTCTTAATATTAGTTCCCAAAGCATTATTTATAAACATATATGTTCATGTATTTCAAATATTGAAGTTACCACATCAACTAAAATGAAAAAGAAAAATTTTGAAGTGCAATTTTTGACAAAAATTATCAAAACTCTTGGAATACTATTTATATAAAGTAATGATTTTGATTTGTGTTACCACATGTATAGATGTAGACTTTCCTGATAGGCTGCATTGATGAAATAGCTTGGAAAAAAAACAAGTTCTCTAAAAATAAGTGTTATATGTGCATTGTAGTAATGATAATATAAGGATATGCAGGATATAACTCCAGGATGAAATAGGCTTCAATCATGAAAACATTTGAAAAATCATGAAGTAGAAAAGCCCCAATCTGCCTTCTCATTTGTATCTGTGCTGGGAGCATTGCCTCTGCTCGACTCCCAAGAAATCCTTACATGTTCATTATCTCTACTGAGACAGCTACTCTACCCCAATACCCAGCCTTTCTGGAAAGCTGAGACCTCAGGTTTCCTTTTCCTTGCCCTGCCTGAGATGTATGCTCCTTCTGGTTTAAAACTCTACCTACAGCAGAACATATGCTCTGGATCCAAATATACTCATCCCAAACCCCACTAGCAGCACAGGCCCTCAGGTATTCTGATTCACTCAGGATCTCAGGATTAAAGGTTCACAGGCTCACAGGCTCACAGGTTCACAGGAGGGACAGGCTCCAGACAGAGACATCAAGGCCAGTTAAAGCCAGAGATAACTAGATGGTAAGAGGTAAGCACAAGAATATAAGGAGCAGAATACAATAATGATTGTCAACATCACAACCCTGTTCTCCAATGACAGAAAGCACGAGATTCCCCTTCACACCTATAGAGAATAGGTACACACCTGTGAAATCTACATTCTCATCTCTTGAAGCTAATAAAGCACAACAAGAAGGACATAAATGAAAGCAGTGCTAAAAGGAAAACAAATAGTTCTGAGGGCCTCCAAAAAAGAAACAGGAGAGCATACCTTAGCAACTTGACAGCACACCTAAAAGTTCTAGAACAAAAAGAAGCAAATATGCCCACGAGGAGTACAAGGCAAGAAATAATCAAACTCATGGCTGAAGTCAAACAAGTAGAAAAAAGGACCATACAAAGAAACAACAAAATCAGGAGTTGATTCTTTGAGAAAATGAACAAAAGAGATAAACCTTTAGCCAGACTAACTGGATAGCACAGACAGTATATACAATTTAACAAAATCAGAAAGGAAAAGGGAAACATAACAGAATCTGAGAAACTAAAAAAAAAAAAAATCAGATCCTACTACAAAAGCCTATATTCAACAAATCTGGAAAATGTGGAGGGAATGGGCAATTTTCTAGACAAATACCAGGTACCAAAGTTAAATCAGGAGCGGATAAACCATCTAAACAACCCTATAATTTCTAAAGAAATAGAAGCAGTTAATAAAAATCTCTCAACTGAAAGAAGCCCAGGATTAATGGGTTTAGTGAAGGATTCTACCAGATCTTCATAGAAGACCTCATACCTATACTGTCCAAACTATTCCATATAGAAGCAGAGAGAGCATTACCTAATTCTTTCTATGAAGCCACAATTTCACTTATAACTAAACCACACAAAGACTCAACAAAGAAAGAGAACTTCAGACCAATTTCCCTTCTGAATATTGATGTAAAATTACAAATAAAATTCTGGAGAAAAGGAATCCAAGAACACATCAAAATGATCATCCATCATGATCAAGTAGGCTTCATCCCAGGTATGTAGAGATGATTCAATATACGGAAATCCATCAATGTACTCAACTAAAAAAGAACTTCTGGGGGAATCACCATCCCTGACCTAAAGAAGTAATATAGAGCAATAGTGATAAAAACTTTATTGTATTAGTACAGAAACAGGCAGGTATATCTGTGGAATAGAATTGAAGACCCAGAAATGAACTCACACACCTATGGTCACTTGACCTAGGACAAAGAAGTTAAAATAATCCAATGGAAAAAGAATAGCATTTAAAAAATAAAGCTTGAGTCCAAATGGATCAAGGACTTCCACTTCAAACCAGATACACTCAAATTAATAGAAGAAATAGTGTGTGTGGGGGGGAATCTTGATCACTTTGGCATTGGGTAAAATTTCCTAAAAAAAGAAATAAGACCAATGGCTTATTATCTAAGATCAAGAATTGACAAATGGGACTTCGTACAACTGCAAAGCTTCTGTAAGGCAAAGGATATTATCATTAGGACAAAATGAAAACCAACAGATTGGGAAAAGATCTTAAAAAAATCCTACATCTGATAGAGGGGTAATATCCAAAATATACAAAGAACTCAAGGAGTTAGACTCCAAAGATCCAAATAACTATTAAAAATGGTGTGCATAGTTAAACAAAGAATTCTCAGCTAAGGACTATTTAATAGCTGAGAAGTACCTAAAGAAATGCTGAACATCCTTAGTCATCAGGGAATTGCAAATAAAAAAAAACCTAAATTCCTCCTCACACCAGTCTGAATGTCTAAGTTCAAAAACTCAGGTGACAACAGATGCTGGCGAGGATGTGAAGACAAAGAAACCTTCGTCCATTGTTGGTGGGATTGACAATTGGTAAAACCACTCTGGAAATCAGTCCGAAGGTTCCTCAGGCAATTTGGACATTCCACTACCTGAGGATCCAGAAATCCCACTATTAGGCATATACCCAAAAGATGGTTCAACATACAACAGAGACACATGCTCCATTATATTCTTAGCAGCCTTATTTATATTAGCCAGAAGCTGGAAAGAACCCAGATGTCCTTCAACAGAGGAATGGATATAGAAAATGTGCTACAGCTACACCATTGGGTAATACACAGCTATCAAAAACAATGACTTCACGAAGTTCATAGGCAAATGGATGTAACTAGAATATATCATCCTGAGTAAGGCAACCCAAACACAAAATAATACATGTTGCGCAGTCACTGATAAGTGGATATTAGCTCAAAAGCTCAAATTACCCAAGGTTCAATCCACAGACCACATGAAGCTCAAGAATAATGACCAAGGTGCGGATGATTCACTCCTTCTTAAAAGGAGGAACAAAAATATTCATGAGATGTGATATGGGGGCAATGTTTGGAGCAGAGACTAAAAGAACAGCCATTCGAAGATTTGCCCACATGTGGCATATATATACACAGAGCTACCAAAACTAGAAAAGATTGATGACGCTAAAGCTAAGAAGTACATGCTGACAGAAACCAGATAAAGATGTCTCCTGAGAGACGCAGTCAGAGCATGTCAAATACAGTGGCAAATGCTAGCAGCAAACCACTGAACCAAGAACTGGTCCCCCCACTGGAGGAAACAGAGAAAGGACTGAAAGAGCCGAAGGGGCTCTTATCCCCATAAGAACAACAATGCCAAACAACCAGAACTCCCAGTAATTAAACCACTACCCAAAGCTGATACATAGAATGACCCATGGTATCCAGCTGCATATGTAGGAGAGAATGGCCTTCTTGGGCATCAGTGGAATGAGAAGCCCTTGGCCCTACCCCATGTTTGCACTTGCAGTGAAGGGTAATGTCGGAAGGGGTGCTGGAAAGCGAGGTGAATGTGGAAGGGGACACTTATAGAAGATAAAGAGGGGGATGGGATAGAGGACTTATTCTAGGAAACAAGGAAAGAGAATAACATTTGAAATTTAAATAAAATATATCCAATAAAAATAAAATATAAAAGCATTTTATAAAAAAAAATTACATAAAAACTCCCTTAAAGAAATACAGGAGAAAACATGTAAATAAGTAGAAGCCCTTAAGGGGGAACACATAAATTCTTTAAAGAAATAGAGGAAAACACAATCAAACAGATCAAGGAATTGAACAAAACCATACAGGATCTTAAAATGGAAAAATAAACGTTAAATAAAACATAAATGTAGACAACCCTGAAGATGGAAATCTTAGGAAAGAGAGCAGTATTTACAGATGAAAGCATCACTAACAGAATATAAGATATAAAAGCAGAATCTCAGGTGTAGAAAATCATAGAGAACACTTTGACATCCAAGAAATCCAGAACACAATGAAAACACCCTTGAGAATAAGAGATATAGAAGAGTATGAAGATTCCCAATTCAAAGTGTCAGCAAACATCTTCAATAAAATTATAGAAGAAAACTTCCCTAAACTAAGAAGAGATGGCTATGAACACACAAATATCCTACAGAACACCAAACAGATGGGACCAGAAAAGAAATTCCTCCAGTCAGATAATAATTAAAACATCACATGCACAGAAAAAAGAAAAATATGGAAGCACTAAGGGAAAAATACCCAGTAACATATAAAGGCAAAACTATCAGAATTTATCCTAGACTTCTCAACAGAGACTCTAAAAGCCAAAAGATATTGGCTAGAGTGTACACAGACCCTAAGAGAACACAAATGCCAACCCAGGCTACTATATGCAGCAAAGCTAATAATTATCAAAGGGAGAATCAAAGACAAATCCAAATTAAAATATATCTTTCCAACAGTCCAGGCATACAGAGGATAATAGAAGAAAAAGTTCAGTAGAAAAATGGAAATCACACCCAAGTAAAAGGAAGAAATTAATCTTTTCACAAGCCCAAAATAAGAGCAACACACAAACATAATTCCACCTCTAACAGCAACAACAAGAAAACAGGAAGCAAGAATAATTGGTCTCTAATATCTCTCAACATCAGTGGACTCAATTCCCCAGTAAAATGACATAAGCTAATAGGCTGAATACGTAAGCAGGACCCAGCATTTTGCTGCAAACAGGAAACACACCTCAGTGACAAAGACAGATACTGCTTCAAAAAAATAAGGCTAGAAAGATTTTCCAAGAAAATGGTCCCCAGAAACAAGCTGGGGTAACCAGTCTAAAATCCAGTAAAATATACTTTTAGCCGAAAGTTATCAAAAAAGATGGAGAAAGACATTATATATTCATTAAAGGAGAAATCCAACAAAATCAACTCTAATTCTGAACATCTATGTACCAAATGCAAGCACACTCACATTTGTCAAAGAAACATTACTGGAGCTCAAAACACACATTGAAACTCTTACACAATCATAGTAGGAAATGTCAACACCCCACCCTCACAAATGGACTGATTAGAGAAATAGAAACTAAAGAAAGACCCAGTGAAACTAACAGAAGTTATGAACCAAATAGATTCAACAGGTATCTATAGAACATTTCATCCTAAAACAAAAGAATATAACTTCTTCTCAGTACCTCATGGTACGTTCTCCAAAATCAACCATACAATCAGACTCAAAAGTAATCTAAACAGATACGAGAACATTGAATTAATCCCATTTATTCTACCAGATGACCATGGATTAAGTTCAATTTTCAATAACAGCAAAAACTACAGAAAGCCCACATGCACTTGGAAATTGCAAAACAACCTATTCAATGATAACTTGATAAGTGAAGAAATAAAGAAAAAAATAAAGACGTTTTATAATTTAATGAAAAAACAACATGTTATGTATGGACTGATAAGAGGATATTAGTCCAAATCTCACAATGCCCAGGATACAACCCACAGCCGATATGGAATTTAGGAGGAAGGCATAACAGGGTGTGAATTGTTTCAATTCTGTGTTGATGGTATATCAGGGTGATAGGAGAGGTTGGAAGGAGTGAGAACCTGGGAGGGAGAGAGAACAGGGAGATATAGAGGAGGCAGTATCAGGTATGGAGCATGCGAATGGTTCAGAGGTCAGGGAATTGTATAAAAATATGTAGCAGGGGTAATGAGAAAATGGGTATAGCCACTAGAGAGTTCCAGATACTAGGAAAACGAGAGGCTCCCAGGACTCAATGAAGATGATATTAGCAGAGAAGAAGCACTAGAACCCGTAGAGACCACTTGCAATAGACAGGCACGTCTTCCAGTCATGAGATGGAACAGAAAACCTATCTCAAAGTTTTTAACTTAGAAATGTTCCTCTCCAAAAAAGGAACATCAACAAAAAATGCAGAAGAGACTGAAGGAAGAGCCCTCCATGAACTGACCCACGTGGGGATTAATCCTGTCTGCAGACATCAAACCTGATACTGTAGCCATTGTCAAGAGGTCCTGGCCAAAAAGAACCTGGTGTGGCTGTTTCTGGGGAGTTTCACCAGAAACTGACCAATGCAGAAGTGGATGCTTAGAGCCAACCATCAGACTGAGCTCAGGAACCCTTGTGAGGGAGTTGGCGGAAGAACTGGAAGAGCTGAGGAGAATTGTAATCTCATAGGAAGAACACGATCAGCTGGCAGCAGCACAGAGTGCTCCAAGAGATGAGACCATTAAATATGAGGCATACAGGGAGGGATCCATGGCTCCAGATATATATGTAACAAAAGATGGTCTTGTCTTACATCAATTAAAGGGTTTCCCTGTCCTGTGGAAGTTTGATACCCAGTGTAGGGAGATGGTAGAGGGGTGGTGGCAGAGAGGGAGGGTTGGTGAGGAAGCACCCTGATATAGGCAAAGGAAAGTGAGGAGAGGGAGCTTGTGTGATGGGGGGGCTTATGGAGTGGTAACCAGGAAGATGGATATTATTTGAGATATAAATTAATGAAATGATTAATTAAAGAAAAGAAAAGCCCCAATCTAAAACAAGCAAAATTTTTAAGTGTTTTGTGTGTGTGTGTGTGTGTGTGTGTGTGTGTGTGTGTGTGTGTGTAAAATTGATTGACTAGGAACAAGAAATGGTATGTGCTTAGTCATTGATGTTGGCACTAAAATTCCGAATACATGCTTATATCATAAGCACTTTACCAAATGAGACAGCTTTTCAGTTTCATGAGGACTCATTTTTCAATTTTTGATGCTAGAGCCTGAGCCATTGGAGTTCAGTTTAGGAAATTTTACCCTCGTGCCAATGAGTTCCAGATTCCTTTACATTTTCTCTTCTACATTTTCTCTTAGATTCAGTGTATCTAGATTGATGTAGAAGTCCTTAATCCATTTGGAATTAACATTTGTGCAAGGTGACAAATACTGATCTATTTTCATTTTTCTACATACTGACTGCCAGTTAGGCAAGCACTATTTCTTTTTTCCATTGTATATTTTTGGCTTTCCTGTCTAAGATCAAGTGACCATGAATGTATGATTTCATTTCTGGTCATCAATTCTACTCCTTTGATCAACCTTTCTGTCTTTTATCAATATCCTTCCTTTTTTATTACTATTTCTCTTTAGTAGAGCTTGAGGTCTTTCCCCAGAAGTTCTTTTATTTAGAATTGTTTTAGCTATCCTGGATTTTTTGCTTTTTCATATTAAGTTTGAGACTTGATCTTTCCAGGACTTTGAAAAAATGTGTTGGTAATTTGTTAAGGATTGTGTTTAATATCTAAGTTGCATTTGGTAGAATGGCTATTTTTACTATGTTATTCCTATGAATCTATGAGTGTAGATCAATGATTTTTTTTGAAAGAACCAGCTTTTGGATTCATTCATTTTTTTTATCTTTGTCTTTGTTTCTATTTGGTTGATTTTGGCTCTGAGCTGCATTATTTTTTTCTGTTTACTTGTTTTTGATGTATTTCCTTTTTCTGTTCTAGGGCTTTCATTTATGCTGTTAAGTTCCTGTATAGAATCTCTTTAATTTCTTTAAGAGTGTCCTTAATGCTATGATTTTTTTTAGTATTGCTTTCATCGTGTCCCATAAGTTTGAGTATGCTATGTCATCATTTCCACTGAATTCCAGGAAGTCTTCAATTTCTTTCTTTATTTCTTCCCTGATCAAGTTATCATTGAGTAGAGAGTTGTTCAGTTTCAAATGAGCAAGTGGGTATGTATCATGTAACAAAACTAAAGAATGAAAAACAAACTGTAGGAAACTCATGTTAAATATAATACATTTGTTTTATAATTGATTCATTGAAGAAATAAGGAAACAAGTAACTGCAGAATTAGAAGAAATACAAACACACTGTGGAAGAAAGTCTTTAATTAGACAAATCTTGTTGTAAGATGAAGTTTGTAACATAAATGCTTTCATTTATGCATAAAGATTTGTAGTATAAACTCAAGATGCACATCAAGAATTAGAAATAGAAAGAGAAATTTTCAATATTAATGAAGGAAGTAAATAAGATATACAATTGATGAAACAGAAATATATGTCAATGTAAAAATTGGATGGTTCCTTGAAATGATCTAAAAGTAACTTCCCCACTCTTTTGTGTGTAAGCAGAAGGAACACTACTGGATTTTTTTCTATGAAGCCACAATTACATTTATACCTAAACCATACAAACACCCAACAAAGAAAGAGAATTTCAGACCACTTTCCATTATATGTTATAAAAAGCAGTTTGCAAATTCATTTGGAATAACAAAAAACCCGGGATAGTGAAACTATTCTCAAGCGTAAAAGAACTTCTGGGGGACTCTCCATCCCTGACCTCAAGATGTATTACAGAGCAAAAGTAATAAAAACTGCATGGTATTGGTTCAAAGATAGGCAGGTAGATCAATGCAATAGAACTGAAGCCCCAGAAATGAAGCCACACACCAATGGTCATTTGATCTTTGACAAAGGAGCTAAAACCATGCAGTGCAAAAAAGGACAGCATTTTCAAGTTAAACTAGAGGTCACCATGTAGAAAAATGCAAATCTATTCATTCTTACCCATTTGATCTGGTCCCAAGATTTTATATTATCTTACTTTTGGCCAAGGCTACAATTTAATAATTAATCATATGCCTATACTAAGGTTTATTATTAAAACTTGAGCCAATCCTTGTTTTTACAAAAATTCTGATATTATCAATAGTGAATGTTAGGCTAATTCCAGTCACCTTTATATTGAAGAGTAAAATTACCTGGCTTTTAAATATTCAGGAAGCACAAATATTAGTTATCTCTTCTTTAAGGTTTAATTTTATTTATTTATTTATTTTTCATAAAAATACATTCTTTAAATGTTACATATTTACCCATCCAATATATTTTCTCATTAGTTTGTAGTTCTAATCATCAGCATTTGCTCTTCTTCAGCTGAGTCAAATTGAGTTAGAGTAGCTACAATTTATTTTTTGCATATATTTTAAGAACAATGTTTTATTGAGTTTCAGTAATATAATAGGCAGGATAAGATAGAATTATTAAAGATACATGAAAGAAAGAATACATAATTAGGAAATAACACAGCCAGGAGAAAGAAGTATGTGTGGAAAAATATAGATGGAGTGAGAGGCAGTGAATACCAAGACTCTAGGTGTGGAGAATTTGACATTTTCCAACTATGACAAGGTAGGATCTTTTCATTCTTCAAATAAAGAGATTCATGCAAATTTGTATTTGATGTCTTGAATGTTTTTAAATAATTTTAGGCACTTGCCATAAGCCATAAATATGCATTCTTGAGATGCTTGGCTTTTCAGTGGTGTGGATAAATGAAGATTAGAATATGATCCAGGAGATATTGATGTAGTTCAATGGCTTTGAAATATAGGTGAGAATGAGAATATAAGAAAATATTTCACACTAGCAATTTTATAACACCATTGAAACTTAAAAACAAAGAAGAAATCACACCCAAAGAAGTAGATGGTACAGATAAGCCATACAATGAATCTATGAACAAATATTTGATCTTGTAAGGAAATCAAAAGGATAGACATATTCTTGTTCAAAGTAACTAAAAATTGAATAAAGATTATCCAAACTAAAATATTTAGAAACAATAAGGGAGACATAATAGAAGAAACCAAGAAAAAACAACAAATCATAAGTGGAATACTCTAAAAACTTCAACAAATAGGAAAACCTAAAAGAAATGGAAATTTTTCTCAATACATTCCAGTTACCTTAGTTAGGTTAATATCACACTAGCAATTTAAAGAGTCATATATCTTCTAATTGCTAGTGAATAGAAGCAGTCATTGTATAAGTGTCTTAACCAAAACATGCAAATAAGCAAATGACAGCAACAACATCAACAAAAGGCCAGAGGCAGATGGCTTTAGTGTAGAATTTTATTAGAATAAGATGGGTCATTCAAATTCTTCCACTCGAAGACATGAATCCCCAAGCATGAGGAGATGGAAAAAGCAAGAGGGGGCAGAAGGGTTTTTTTCACCTTACCATTCCCAAGAGCTAGGTTCTTCCCCTAACCTGCACATCCTGAAAGTATGAGTAAGCTCCCCCCAAACTTCATCCTGCCTTCCAAAAGCTTGAGTTACCCAAGATACAATTCACAGACAACATGAAGCTCAAGAAGAAGGATGATCAAAGTGTAGGTGCTTAAGGCCTTCTTAAAAGAGGAATAAAAATACTCATAGGAGGAGATATGGAGACAAAATTTGGAGCCGAGACTGAAGGAATGTCCATTCAGAATCTACCTCACCTGGGGGTCCAGCCCATATACATACAGCCACCAAACCTAGACAATATTGATGAAGCCAATAAGTTTATGCTTACCAGAGACTGATATAGCTGACTCCTGAGAGGTTCAGCCAAAGCATGAAAAATACAGAGGAGAGTGCTATCAGCAAACCATTGAACTGAGAACAGGGTCCCCACTGGAGGAATTAGAGAAAGGATTGCAGGGGCTTGCAACCCCATAGGAACAACAATAACAACCAGAGTTCCCAGGACACATGGACAGACTCATGGCTCCATCTGCATATGTAGCAGAGGATGGCCTGGTTGGGCACCAATGGGAGAAGTTCTTGGTCCTGCCAAGGCTGGAGCCCCCAGTATAGATAAATGTCAGGGCAGGGAGGCAAGAATATGGGGGAGTGGTTCGGGCGGGGAAACACCCTCATAGAAGGAGGAGGAAGGGGGGTAGGATAGGAGCTTATGGCGAGGAACCTCATCCATTTCCACCGTGTTGTATATGGAGGAGGGGCAGCTGAAATATCCTGTGCCCTGGCAGTCAGCCAAGAGGTAGACAAGTGCCCCACTCTGGAACAATATGCCATGAGAACTTTTGCAGATGCCTTGGAGGTCATCCACATTGCTCTTTCAGAAAACGGTGGCATGAATCCCTTCCAGACCATGACTGAAGTCCTAGCCAGACAAGTGGAGGAGTCTAACCCTGCCCTGTAGATTGACTACCTGCACAAGGACAGTAACAATATGCAGTATCAGCATGTTATAGAAACCTTGACTGGCAAAAAGCAGCAGATCTCTCTTGCCACGTAGATGGTTAGGATGATTCTGAAGGTTAATGATGGTAAGCCTGGAGAATCTGAAGAATAAACTGTACCACTTACCACTGTGACTAAATAATGAGTGTGTCATGCTGAAAGAAAAATGAATAATAAAATCTATTTTCACATAAATTTAGCTATTCATAATATCACTTTCATTTTACAATTTATATTTTAAATATATATTTAAAGAACTTAAATCGTGATTACTATATTATGTATCTATCACTAAAACTCTTTCCATGTTATTGAGCTCTCTCTCAAATTCACCAATTGGTTTGCATTTTGCCACATGTCACATGTACACTTTCTTTTATATATGCATGTGTATTTAATTATACACACATATCTATAAATTGTGTGTGTGTATGTGTGTGTGTGTGTGTGTAATGCATGAGTTTCTCTAGTTTTGATCCATTATCCAAATAAATAAACACAGGCTTATATTTATTAATTAGTATCTAGGACTTAAATTAGGCTTGTTCCAAAATAGCTAGTAACTCACATATCCTGTATACATTACTCTAAAATTTGCCACATGTCATGTTACCTCCCTCAATTTCATATGTCTAATTTTCGCTGCACCTGTCTGTGGAAGAGGATAATTTTCAAAAGAGCAATAGAAGCCATAGGTTCTGTTGCAGGTCATGTGCTACCACCAACATCCTTGAAATAAAAAAAAACTTCTTTGCTTGTTAATATATTTTTGGTATAATTTCATTATCCTACAAATGAATATACATTCATATATTTGTTTTGAAAACAATGATTCTCATTAAATTTATCTAAGTATATCACTTTCATAGATTATTGCCTAACAAAGCTAATATTTATTAGTAAATTTCTCAGAATTTACAATATTTGACAATGTTTAAACTAACAGAGCAGTAAATATAATATAATTCTATTGAGACAAATCACTCATGAAGAAAGAAGTGATTTTTCAATGGTGACTATAACTTTGTTTACCTGTATTGTTACATAATCACGCCACTTAATTTCTTCACAGCTTCTTTCATGTCTTTGTTCCTTAGACTATACACAAAGGGATTCAGCATCTGAGGGACCACAGTATACAGTACTGAAGCCACTGCAGTCTTTCTAGTTGAGTCAATCACTGCAAAGCTGATATAGACCCCAATCACTGAACCATAAAACAGGAAAACAACTGACAAGTGAGACCCACAGGTAGAAAGGGCCTTGTAATTGCCTCTTATTGAAGGCTTTTTCAAAACTGAATAGACAATTTTAACATAAGATAAAATAATGCCCCAAAATGGAAGTCCACCAAATATGAAAGTTGCCATGTATACCACGATGTTATTGATAAGAGTGTCAGAACATGACAGCTTGATTATATGAGCCAGTTCACAGAAGAATTGGGGGATTTCTAAATATGTGCAGAAGGATAGTCGCAACACCAACAAAATGTGTAACAGGGCATCTATCATGCTACTGAAAATGGAGAGTAAGGTTAGCACAATACAGATGCTTGGATTCATCATGACTGTGTATCTAAGTGGATGGCAGATTGCAACATAGCGATCATAAGCCATTGCTGCAAGAAGAAAGTTTTCCATTCCACTAAGAAAAACAACAAAGTACATCTGTGTAAGGCAATCTGTGTAACTGATGGCATTGTTCTGTCTCTGGATGTTCATCAGCATCTTGGGGACAGTGCTGGTGATGAAGCAGATGTCAGTGAAGGATAGGTTAGAGAGAAAGAAGTACATAGGGGTGTGGAGGTGGGAGTCAAGACTGACAGCCAAGATAATGATGATGTTTCCTAGCACTGTGACTAGGTATATGAAGAGGAAGATTCCAAAAAGAATGAGCTGCAGTTCTGGATCATCTGTCAGTCCCAGAAGAATAAATTCTGATGCAAATGTTTGATTTCTATATTCTGTGTTCCTGAAGAATATGAGTAGATGCAATGAAATCAGTGATCACATCACACAATACTATGTTGTATAAACTATACAAAATCTTAGGGAAAACATGACATAGTGTACCCACTTCAACAAGTTATCAAAATGTTTCTTTTATAGTTGCTGCAATAGAAATATTTAAGTATATTGTGAATACAAGTGAATAATGAAGCCTATGTCTATGATTATCCATAATTATTCTTTGTAAATTACACAAATCATAAAATATACTCGTTTTCTCAATCATCTCTCCTTTTTTCACTCTGATTACTACTACCTTTATTACCACTCCTTAACACAAATGTTCATCAATACATTTTAATATCACTTTTCCCATTATTTTTTCAGAATTAGGAGAATGAAATTCAAAAGAATCACTATAGTTTTTGAAGTTGTGGCATAGGAGAAAAAGGTTTGGAGGGATGTGGGGAAATAATAGGGATGGGAATCAAACAAACAAGTGAGAGATTTAAAGTACAATAGTGAGTTATCAAAATGTATGGCATTAACTAAGAAAGAACTTAATCAATATAAAAATCACAAACCTACTTTGAAATCAGAATCATTTATAGTAACCTTTTTTCATAATTTTTCTTTTATATTTTACATTTATATTTGCTTATTGATCAATATAAAAATTTCCTTGAGAAGTAAACTTAAGCAAAAGAGAAGATGTACAAGAGAAAATTATGAATTTTTAATATGCAAAGCATATAAACACATAACATCAAAGAACCTATAAATTTTCTTTTGTTAGATTCCTTTCATTATGGACAGAATCAAGTTACCACACAGTGAACATCATTCAAGATTCAAAAATTATTCTCTCAGTCTGACTTAAAGCCACTATGCATGTTTTATTTGAAAAGTGTTCACAAATTGAAACTTTACAAGTTATTTGATTTGAATCAAGGAAGATAAAAATATACAAACTAATTTGTAAAAAAAAACATTATTCAACATAAGGAAAACTTAATTACATTTTTCTTTGGGGTTTATTCCCTGCTATACTAAACAACATGGTATCTCTAGTTTCCAGGATAAAATATGCGAAATGCATGGAATGTCTATAGCAGTGAGTTTTAGGGGCAATGAACATCAATAGTTCATATTTAGTATGAGAACACTGGACATGAGGAAGTGGAAATTTCAGTGTTGCATGTAATAAGTAAAACGAAGTAATACTAAGATTATATATAGTATAATCAATATATCTATATCTATATCTATCTGTCTGTCTATCTATCTACCTATCTATATCTATATCTATATCAATATCTATCTATATATAAATGCCAACAGTGAAATCCTAAAATTATAATTCTAGTATTTTCTGAAAAAACATTAAATACTTATGAAAAGTACACAATTATTTTGAGTTTATTATGTGAAAATTGGGTATAACAAAGATTTTACTTCCTATTTACTGTACAGTTTCATTAATGACCTCTTCCATTCAATTTTATCAATTTAACTATAGATAGTGCACAAATAAATTTTTTGAGCATACAAATTTTCCAATTTTTAAATTGATATTAAATTTTCTATTCTTAATATTTTAAGTACATTCTTCACATATGTGATTATATATAAACTGTGAAGCAATAATTAAGGAAAATTTTATTGTAAATCAAGGAGGAGAAATACCTTTTATTACCAGGTAGGAGAGAAGCAGCAGTTTGATAAACTGTTTATGCTGGCTTTGATATATACTGAATAATTTTCTAAATTTGAATGGTAACTCTAGAAAGTTGAGATCAGTGAGAATTTTTAATTATTTCAACATTTATGTGCTTATTATGATTTAATGTATTTTGAGATGTTATGGTTTGGAACTTAGATGGGATCTTCATTTTTCTTGGTGTGTGGCTGCATCCAAATTCCCAGTGTTCTCACAGATCCTAGGTATAAATGAAATTATTTTTTGTATACAGACATATTTTGATCCGAGAAAAAGAGAATACAAAGCTGAACAAATGATCTTTCCCCTTACATTCTCAAAATGTGCAAATTAGTCCAGATAATTGTATCACAATAGTCTCTAAAACTTGTACTATTAATGCTTAAGTTGTTTTAATAAAAGGGAAGTATTGTGTAATTTGACAGAGATTTCAAAAGACTTAGGCAATTGTGATACTAAACCAAGTCCCTGTGTGAAACTTCATAATGCTCACCTTCTTCTGCATGTATTTTTTCACATAGATTCAGATATAAGTATCTAGAAATCAACAGTAGATTGACTTACCTTTCTATGGTCATTGTGAAATAGAGAATAGCCAAATCATCAGGTATTCGATGGACACAGAACTGTTGTTAAGAAGGGGAGCACCTCTGTATGAGACCTTAAATTTATTGCCAAGCCCATAAGCACTTAAAACATCTTCAAAATATTTATTATGAGTGAGGCAAGCCTCTTGAGTCAAGTTGAAAATCAGAGAATTTTCAGCTCCTGTGTCCCTAGGGATTTAATATACAAACCATCTCATTAGACATACTTTGGTATTATGTTGTTAATAATAGAAATGCATAAATATATGGAGACCTGTAATGTGGAAGGTTTTACATTGTCAGATGGTCTCGTTTTTATTCTGGAAGTCAAGGTTAATCAATCATCCCATTTATTCATCCTGTTTCTCCTTAACCTGGATCTTCCTCAGGTTGTAGACACACATATGACACTATTCATTGGCCGAATTTCACACTTTTATCTTTGTCTTAAGCAATGGCATCTTAACCACCCAGGTATTGTTTTAGATTTAGGGGTATAAGCATATTTTCACTTGGTTATCTTTAGTTTTTAATGATTGGAATTTTATACAAGTGCTTAAAATAGGCCAAACACTACAAATTCTCATATGTGAATCCTGTGACTTAAATTTATGACCTCATCTAATTTCTACATGTGTAGTTTATATAAACTAAATTTTAAACTTAAATAAGATATATATTAATGTACTTAGGAAATTCTATTATGTGCATAATCATAATGAACCCTCCAAAATTGAATATTTAGCCTCCTTCCTCAATCTATGTATTTGTTAATTTTGTTATAAACAGTTCAGTATAGTCAAACTTCAATATGACTGATCCATATGACTCAAAGTAAAAATATAGAGGCTTATGAAATCTATTATTTTGCAAATTAATATATAGATAGTGTTTCAATACAACTTTGAGTTTCAAAATCACTTTTCAAATCACTTTTTAATGTTTGTGCCCTACTATTTCACTAATACATTTTCTTATCATTTGTTGATTATATATAGAACGATTACTCTTGAAATTTAGACAAATTTTTCAGAAATTACAAGGGTACATGGTAAGAACTAAACGTAGATGTCAGCATCAAAAAAAAATTCTTTCCTTTTAGGGTTTCAGAAATTTCATTCTATGGACAAAAGATTGATTGTATTTTGATTATAGTAATTAGAACAATATGGTAGAGAACAAAGTTATGTGTTAAATAGAATCAGTTAAACAGGCACAGTATATGTACAATTCAAATAGTTTTAAGCAGTAGAGGCAGGTAAACATTTAGGAGAGTGTGCTGATTTTACAAAAGAATTTGAAATCAATTGATTTATTACAATTGATTCCAGAATAATGATTCTGAGACTTAATTCTTAATTCTTTTTATGAATAACTTCCTAGACCACTAGCTTTTGTTCATTCCCCAACTAGATAGCAACTTACTTATCTCATTTATTCTAATCTTAAATTCAGCTGCATGGCTGCATGCCTCTCCACAATTTGATGAGACTGATTCCCCCAGGCCCAAGTTTAAACTCCCACCTCTAACACTTTCCAAGAACAATAACTTTCTTTACTGGATGTCCCAAGTTCTATTTCCTGCACCATCTAATATACCACCAGTGTTTTATTGTTAGGTTATGGTTTCACACAGTGAATAAAATATTCTCTCTACATTGTCTGCTTTTAGTACAATAACAGATTCTTTCTCTATCATCAATAAACCATATAAAAAAGAACAATCCTGAGAAAAATCAGGAAAAAATTACATTAACTACATCCTGACCCTATGCATCTGGGAAGTTTGGAGAAAGTAATCTACTATCTGTTCTATCAGAGTGAGTTAAAATTCTCTATATAAAACACATTTTATAATAACTTGCATTGCCAACCTATATATTTTTAACTTTTAAAACATTTTCTTAAATCCTAAACAATTTAAGCTGAATTGTAAAACAATAACTATCTATTCTTCAACACCATCAGAGATGGATAAGGACAAATATTACCTTAGTGTTCCAGAAATGCAGGAAAGGCACTTCCAGAACTACAAACATGACAGATAGTTAGCTTACTGGGCAGGTATACCAATTTTTTCTAAGTTGTTAGACCATCACATTAAGTCTTCTTAGCCAGTTTGCTGATTTTGAAGCAAACACCATAAAGAGGTATTTTGATGCTTAAAATTTTTGAAGTAGAATGTGTGTACTCTCAGGAGGAGATCCGTCTCATTGTCACAAAAGGCCTTTTTATTAGTAAAACATCTTTAAATGTCATAGTCTTTAGATCTCTGATTTGAAAACCATCTATTTATCTGTAATAAATACAAACTCTTTTGTTTCTAGATATTTAGTATCTGTGCAACTTCAAAGCGTATATTTCTAATTAAATGAACTAGTAAATAATGTGACTATATGTTTGAATGATTAACTACCAATTTTCCTTTCTAAATTATAGGAAACATTTTGTAAAGCAGGTTTCAAAGGGAACATTGCATTTTTGAGCAAAACATAGATAAATACCTTAAACAAGAGTTAAAGCACATATACTAAACTTTACATGATGATAAAAATCATGCTTTAAACACAAATAAACAATAGGACCCACTCCATCTTTTGGGAATGGAGCATCATTCTTTAAAACTACTACATGATACTTTGGTGCAACATATTTTTGGTGTCCTAGAAAATGAGATATTGGCCAGTCTTTTCAGGACTGCTTTTCTTAATTGGCATATACAAACAATATATACAATTCTGCATTAGCATATGTATGGAATGTACCATACATACAATCATCTAAAGATGGCTCTCTTCTGTCTGTTATTCAAGTATGTAAGATGTCTTTTGTTTTTTATAAGTTAGTTTGTATCTTACAAACAAACTGTAATATATTTTTATCTATACCATTTGTATACCTGGAATAACAAGTCCTCAGGATTTAGTATCCACTTAAACTTATTGGCTATGTATGTATGAAGACATAGCTGGACACGCTTTTCATGTTATGCACTTGCAGAGCTTTTCCCTTGTAGAGGAATGAACATTATGTGATATTAATTGTTGGTCCTCTTGTTTACTTTTTTTTTTTTTTTTTGTAGTGACAATCATCATGGTGTCTCTTCTTGTCATTCTGGTGTATATAAATTTAGATGGAATCCAAGGTTTTTCTTTCCAACTTAAACAAACAAATAATATATCTCTCCCATAACTTAGAAGATTTTTGTCCCTTTGAGTAGAAGTTATGAGAACCTTAATATAACAAACTGAATACATCCAGCCATTTTTTCATAATCCCATAACCCTTGGCATCAGGTTTTTGTTCATTTGCATTCAAAAATCTGTTGGGGATTTAGCTCAGTGGTAGAGCACTTGCCTAGGAAGCGCAAGGCCCTGGGTTCGGTCCCCAGCTCCGAAAAAAAAGAAAAAAAAAAAAAAGGAGTTGCATTCAAAAATCTAAAGTTATAAAGCATTATTTAATCTATGTCTGAAGGCTTTGTTACACCATTGTGTTTGTTATTTATCTCTCTATGATATAATTAGATGTCTTTACAATGGCTTGATTAACCTATAAGATTGTGTGGTATAAATATGTATAATATTCTTTATTATTTTAATTAATTTTTATTGGATATTTTATATTTGCATTTCAAATGTTATCCCCTTTCCAGGTTTCCCATCCATAAGCCCCCCTATCCCATCCCCCAATCTTCTAGGAGGGTGTTCCCTCTCCCCAACCAACCCCCTTCCTGCCCTGACATTTCCCTACACGGAGAGGTCCAGACTTGCCAGGACTAAGGGTTTCTACTCCCATTGGTGCCTAACAAGGCCAAGGGCATCCTCTGTTACATGTATAGCTGGAGCCTTGGGTCTATCCATGTGTATACTTTGGGTAGTGGTTTAACTGATGGGAGCTCTGGTTGGTTGATATTGTTGTTTTTATGGGGTTGCAAGCCCTTTCAGCTCCTTTAAACCTTGGTAAAACTCCTTCAAATGGGGCCCTGCTCTCAAGTCAATGGTTTTCTGCTAGCATTCCCCTCTGAATTTGTTAAGCTCTGACTTAGCCTCTCAGGAGACAGCTATATCAGGCTCTGGTCAGCATGCACTTCTTGCCTTCATCAATATTGTCTAGGTTTGGTGGAGATATATATGCTCTAAATGGTCATTCCTTCAGTCTGTGCTCCCAACTTTATCTCCACATCTCTTCCTATAAATATATTTATTCTACCTTTTAAGAAGGACTGAGGCATCCACAATTTTGTCGTCCTTATTCCTGATCTTCATATGGTCTATGTAATTTGTGTAATGTGGTCTTGGGTAATTTGAGCTTTTGTGCTAATATCCACTTATCAGTGTATGAATACCATGTATTTTTTCGTGATTGGGTTACTTCACTCAGGATATTTGGGGTCATTGGATGGGTAGAAGAACACCCTCATAGAAAAAAAGGGGGGGGGAAGTGGGATAGGTGGTTTTTGGATAGAAAACAGGGAAATGGAATAATATTTGGAATGTAAATTAAAAATATCCAATTTAAAAAAGTAAAAATTACTTATATTAAAATACAAAATATAGACTACAACCATATATACATGAGTTGCTAGGTTCAATGGAGAAAAAAAGTAATCAATGTTATTTGGATAGATTGCATCATACAGGGGGAAGGAGGGTGATAAAAGACTAGTTTAGTTGTAAAGGAAATAAAATAAATTCAAAAAATTGGATAAAAATCAATGGCATTCCCTTGTTGGCACTGGGGTGCTACCTTTATGGAAAAAGAGCATTTCTAATTTTTGAAACTATTTTCTAAGGCAAAGAATATGGCTGACACAATGAAAACTCCACTGTAATTAATTTTTTACAGGACTATAAAAGAGACAAACTAGGTTGCTGGGATGTAAAATCTTTTGTCTCTTCACAGGGGAGTGTTTTTAAAAAGGAAAGGTAGCCTTTGGCATACTGGCACAAAGAAGCATCAATAACAAAATAAATCGGAATCAAGTCAGTGACTCACTCATCTTTAAGAACTATGGCAGTTCAACTTGAAAGTAATTTTTGAATATACATATGATATAGATGCTAAATAATTTCATTATTTTGGCACTTGAACAGAACAGTAGCAATAAATCAAGTTTTTTTTTAATTGTGAAGTATCAACAGCCAGCTTTTATAGAGAAACTATGTGTTTCCCTACCTAGTTATGAGATTTTCTCTAATTTACAATGAGCAGTAAGTCAGAACAATGCAAGGCTTACAGAAAAGATATTTTCCTTAAAAAATGAAACAAGATTCTGTTTTTAATAATCTAACAACAAGGAGAATGGATGCATGTAAAAATACATTTTCAAATATTTTTGAGTAGTCTGTGAAGTTGTTTCTAGAGACATTTAACAAGAGAGTCAAAATATAGTGGTCAGTGTCACTGCTTGACTCAGGATCCTGCATAGAATTAATGGACAAAATAGATTGGAAACAAAGGGCTAAGCATTTATGCATCTCAGTCTGCCACTTTATTGCCCATATGATGTGACCTGATACTAAATGCCTTTGTTGGCAAAGTTAGGTAGAGGGTTTTTGTTCCTTTGTTTTGTTTTGTTTTTTTCCATACCTTCTCTGGAATGAGGAAATTCACTCTTGAATATTGTACAAAATATTATAGTTAGGATTACATCGTCATGATAAAATACTGAAAAAGAAGCACCATTTTAGGGAAATATGTTTATTTGTACTCCATATCACAGACCACAGACCACTGAAGAAGGTCAAAGCATCAACTCAAGGACAGCAGGGAGCAATCATTAATAGACTTTTACTTATGGCTTGATAAATTTGAGTATTTATACAACCCAGAACTATCTGCCTAGGGATAGTATGTCCAATAGTGTTCATGGATATACTACATCAATGAGTAATCTAGAAAATGTCCTACACTTGCCTTGTCTGCTATTTTTTATAGAACCGGGGAAGGCAACTGATAAAGACTGATATTAATTGACTATTGTGTTAAAAATTATTATCTGTTCTTTAGGCACTAGGAACTGATTTGTAAGTAAAATATGTAAGTTTGTAGATGAGGGTTACAGAAGTACATAGAATGTTATATGCATATTTTAATGGGATATTTTGGTAGGAAGTCTAAATATGCCCAGCACAATATATGATAAAGAATCTGATAATGCCTCTGGAAGTATCAAAATATCCATCCTCAGTTTTTTATCAATATGTATAGTGGCAAAATCAATTTGAAAATATTGAAAAAGATACATATAGACTACCTGTATATAGCACAAGATATATAAACCACCTCTTCTGCAGCTAACTAATAGTTAACAAACTTGTTTAAAGGATACAGTGTAAAACTGAAGGAAGGGTATTCAAAAAATTGTGTTCACAAAACTGAATAAGTATTGTTGTTGCTTGCATATGCCAGGCCCTGGGAGTGACACTATTAGGAGGTGTGTTTTTTCTTTAAAATAAGTGTGTCATACTTTTACTTAAGAAGTGTTTCATTAAAGGGATAGGCTTTGAGACCCTCCTCCTAGTCATATGGAAATCAGTCTTCTCCTGTTTGCATTGAGAACAAGATGTAAAATTTTAAGCACTATAACTGCTTAGATGCTGCCATGCTATCTCCTACATGATAATGGACTGAACTGTTGAATCCTTAAGGGAACCCAAATTAAATATTGCCCTGTGTAAGATTTACCTTGATCATGGTGTCTCTTCACAGCAATGAAATCCTAACTAAGACAAGTACATACAGAAAAATAAAATTGGAACATTTGTCCTCCAGTCTTCACAAATATTAATTCAAAATAAAAAATCCTTTAAAACAAAAAAAAATGGTTGTTAAAAAGATGACTCAGTGATTATTATTACTTCATATCATTTCAACGGACTATGTTATGATGCCCTAGCCTTAACATGATAGCTTATAAGCTTCTGTGATTACGGCTTCAGGGAATCTGACAATAATTTCTGGCAAATACAGGCAGCACATGGTAGACAAACATGGGCATACACACCCATTTGAATAAAATAAAAATTTAAAATAACATCAAATGTTCTAATCAGTATAAGTACATAAAATACTTTATGAGTGAAGTCAAGAATGTCTTGAATAGAAGATTAATAATAGCAAAGTACTTCACTCAGCCAAAGAAGCTGTTAAATAAAAGCAAGTACTAACAAAACCAGGAGGAAAAATACAAGACATACGGGAAACTATGAAAATATTATATATTATATTAATATATGGGAAAAGGTCAAAGGCACAAGATATATTTTTAACAAAGCCATAAAAAATTTCTACTTCTGAAGTAAAAGAAAGTGCATGAAGACTGTAGAACATCAAATAAACCAGAACAGAAAAATTTCTATATCACAAAATCATCAATGTATCAAATAAACAAATATTGAAAGCTACACTAAAAAAGATCAAGCCACCTATGAAGGCAAGTTTATCAGAAAAAAACCTGAATTTTCAGTGGAGATTTTAAAGTAAAAATGGCATAAACGGGTAGTCTATATGTTCTGAAAGACCACACATGCTTTCCTAGACTACTATACTCAGTAAAAAAATATTCACATTCTAAAGATTAAGAAAAAAACTTACTTGAAAAAGTAGATTTGATGAATTTCTATCCACTAAGAAATCCCTACAAAGGATATTAGAATCTAGGTTGGCTATTCTTGGTTGTCAAACACTTTAAATTTGAATTTAGCTAAAATTCAAGCAGCAACATAAACTTGAAATGTTTTTTTCTTAATCAAATCATTTTAAGTGAGAAGACCCAGTTTTAATCTGTGTATTTAAAAGCAGGATGATCTATATTTAATCTGTAACAAAACCTATGGTGTCAGGCTAAGTACAGGAAATGACTATATGGCGCCCTCTCAATTTCTTTAGGATTCTGGCATTGTGCTGAAACCTGCTAAGAAAATCAATCTTGTTGATACAACTACTTGATACTTAGACCTTCTTTTGATAGATATTGTTGGATTAGCTGAACAACAGTCTGTAAACTATTCTAATAAATATGTGCATGTCTGTGTGTGTGTGTGTGTGTGTGTGTGTGTGTGTGTGTGTGTCAAGTAGAAGAAAATAAATGAAAGAAGTATAATGGATTAATCATAGCTAAATCATGGATCATTATAGGCATCTATTGACAGCATCTGAAGATCAGAAAGCTGAATTATTTCCCTCTTTCCTATCTGACCACAAAGAAACAACTTTGCATATCCACAACATAAAATCCATCAGAATGTACATAAACAAAGGGAAATTAAAAATATTACTCAATTAAAATTGGATAAGAAAATGAATTAACAATAAAAAAGTAAATAGCTTCAAAAATGAATAAAAATAAAAATACAAGATATCAAAATCTATGGGTACAAAGAGAACAGTCCTAAGAAATAAGTTTAGAACAATGTATACATAGCAAATTTGATATTGTTACTGATATTCATGCCTTAAGAGTTTATACTGAGAAATACATACACACACATATAATGACTGTTATGAAAAAGTGGCAATAGTTTTGTAAATGAACAAGAAGATTATATGTTAGGATTTGGTGCAGAGAGAATAAAGAATTGATGTAATTATATTATAATCCCAAATTAAAGATAAACATAAGAAAATTCAAGAAATGCAATATAAATAACATAATGGTGCATTTGTAACTAAAACAAAAAATCAAAAAGCAAGAACATGTAATGCCAAAAGAGGATAAGACAGTAATAATCTAACCAGAGCTAAAATGATAAAATATAAAAGAAATACTAAAGAGTTCAAAATCAGTGAAACAAATATTTGATTCTTTGAAAAAATAAGAGATTAATGGACATGTATTCAAATTAATGACAAGATAGGATACACATTTATGAAATCAGAGATGAAAAACTAGATATTTAAATAACCACTATGCAACTCAGAGAATCATGAGGCAATACTTTCCATTCATGTATTAGAGCAATGATAGAACTTGGAAGAATTGGATTCATGTCTACATTTCTGCAATCTAAAAAAGTTTAATCCATGTGAAGTAAATAATTTAAACAGAGCCAAAACTCACAGTGAAATAGAAGCATTAACTAAAATTCTTTCAATTAAAAAAAGTCTTGGGACAAGTTGGATTTGGTGCATTATTCTACCAGATCTTCAAAGAATGGACATCAATATTGCTAAAATCATTCCACAAATAAAATTAAGAAACATCTGTGAATTATTAATGAAACAAAGACTTAATAATGAAACAAAGACTCAAGAATAAGAAAAATTACAGAAGAAATGTCTTATGGCCATAAATATAAAGCTACAAGATATATGGGCAAACCAAATTAAAAAATGTAATAAAATGATTATTCATTGTAATCTAGTTTGCTTCATAATAGTAAATCTAATGATAAGACACAAAATTCTATAAATATAATCCTCAACATAAATATACTAAAGAACAGAAACTACACAATCACCACATTAAATGGAGAAAATATTTTGACAAAATCCAATATCTTCTCATGATAAGAATACAGAAGAGAGGGTTATAATGAGTTATTTCAACATTGTAAATAAAATAGAAATAACATTACAGTGAACATGATTCTAAGTGGAGACAAACGGCAAACATTTTCACTAAAATCAGAATTTTCATAAGGTAAAAATGTCCATATTCCTTCATTCTTCTTCAAGATAGAGCTTGAAGTTCTATGTAGACACTAAGACAATTAAAAAGAAAAAAATGAATATAAATAAAATGGATTGTTTAAATTACCTTTATTTTCAGAAAATATTATTTCATACATAAACAGTCTACAGACTCTACCAGGAAATTTCTACAGTGAAAAACTTCATTCAATAAATTATCAGTACACAAAATCAACTCACAAAGTTGGTTTCAGATATGTGTGTTTCCTGTGGAATACACATAATGGTTGTGCAATCTAAGTGAATCCTACGTAAAAGACTATGGGGAGGAACAGATCTTTCAGGAAAGAGAAAATTAAATATAGACTATAGAGATATAAAAGCCAAATGGAACAGAAACATTTAGAGGGTTGTGGAGTAGGACGCAGTGTAGCAGCAGAAGGACTGTAGTGTGCTATAGCTAAAGTTTAATATGTTGTGACAAAGCTATTTAAAGATATACTAATGGAGAAATTTAAATAATGCACACACACACACACAGACAGTGTGTAGGATTATACTATAAATAGAGAGAAGAATACAACTAGATAATATTATACCTGATAAAATCTTGATCTTCAACAATGGACTATCTTTCTTGAATTGTTGGCCAATGGATACCCATGAACTACCCATATATTACGGGTTATATATAATCTTAGTATTTATACTCCAAAGGATGATCTTAAGAACGTTTTTGGAGGACAGCACACACTTGAATCATGGAACATGGAGAAAATTACATGGTATTCACCTGGAAGACTGTTCTTTACCAGAAAAGCCTTATAGGACTCAAGATAGCAGAAATTAATATATATATTTCAATAATAACTCAATATACCAGGAGATTCTATTCACTGACAAAAGGCTCAGGCAAGCTGTTTGGATTATAAAACTATTTTTTCAATATCTGCAAGAAATGTACCCCTGAAACCTCTTAGAATAATACCACCATAGACTGGAAAATGTAAGGTTTCATGCCCCAGGATAGGCAAAAGGACTCAGCTCTGAGGTTATCTTCTCTTCATCAGATCCATCAATGATTAATAGCCCATTGTCTGTAATTTCCTCAAAGAAGGCCAAGCTGCTTCCATGGGAAACAAAATCTTTTCCATTTGCAAGGATTTTTTATTTCATAGATGATGTCTGAATTTCTTTACCCATTTTCCTTTCGATGTTCAGCTTGTCACACGTTCTTCCTCTAATACTCCTTCAACATCTACCCCTCATTCTCGAATTTATAATTTACTCTTTCATTATTACTAGTGTTTCATATATATCATATATTATATAAATATATACATATTCTTTTTAAAAATTTTGATTTATTTATTTTTACACTCCAGATTTATTCCCCTTCAGGTCCACCCACCCTGACTGTTACACATCCCATACCTCAGCTCTCCCCTTCATATCTCCAAAGGATGGATGTCCGCACCCACCCCAGCCCACCAGACATCTAAGCTTCCTGGGGCCTCCAGTCTCTTAATGATTAGGTGCATCTTCTCTGACTGAACCCAGACCCAGGAGTTCTCTGCTGTATATGTGTTGGAGGCCTCACCTCAGCTGATGTATGCTGCCTGGTTGGTAAACCAGTGTCTAAGACTCTCGGAGTCCAGGCTAATTGAGACTGCTATTCCTCTTACAGGGTTGCTTTCCTCCTCAGCTTCCTCCAACTTTCCGCTAATTCAACCAGAGGGGTCAGCAGCTTCTGTTCATTTGTTGGGTGCACATATAAGCATCTTATGATAGGTCCCTTTTGTGAATGCCTCAAAGCCTCAGTAATGGCATCAGGTCTCAGGGTCTCCCCTTGAGCTGGATCCCACTTTGGCCTGTCGCTGGACTTTCTCTTCTTCAGACTCTTCTCCATTTTCCTTCCTGAATTTCTTTGAGACAGGAAGAATTGTGGGTCTGAGCTTTGACTGTGGGATATCAACCTCATCCCTCACTGCATGCACTGTCTTTCTGCTGGAGGTGGGTTCAATATGTTTTTTCTCCCAACTACAGAACATTTCATCTAGGGTGTGCCCCCCTTGAGTCCTGAGGGTTTCTCAATTGCCATGTCTCTAAACCCCAAAACATTATTAAAATTCAAAACAAAATAAGAAAATCATCAGATAAACTTGAATTACATTTGAAATTTAAACCTTGTTCTTTTAAAAAAAAAAAAAGGGAAGTCTTAAACAATGAGTATAAAGTAGTTGTTAAAAGGAAATAAGTAGCTGGTTGTATATAGGTAACTTAGTTATAAATGAGGTGGAAAGTTATAGTGGCAGTAAAATGATGTTACATTTGCCCCAATAACCAAGGAAAAACTTCTTCTTTGTTAAAAAGTAAAAGTGGGATGTCAAAAAGCTGCAAACATATATTTGATATTTGTTATCACGTGTTAACTGAATGCATATGTTTGAATATATAAAAAGTAAGGCAGTAGACTGACTACTCTTATGTTTGTAAAGTAAACACATTAAATAAATTAAAATGAACTTTGTGAAAATATAGATGATGTCTGAATTTCTTTATCCCATTTAGTAATTCTAGAATCGATGTTTTCAGCATTTCTTCACATTTTGTCTTGTCTCTTCCTCTAATACTATTCCTTCAACATCTACCCTCATTCTCAAAATTTATAATTTACTCTTTCATTATTACTAGTGTTTAATATATATCATATATTATATAAATATATACATATTCTTTTTAAAAATTTTGATTTATTTATTTTTACACTCCAGATTTATTCCCCTTCAGGTCCACCCACCCTGACTGTTACACATCCCATACCTCAGCTCTCCCCTTCATATCTCCAAAGGATGGATGTCCGCACCCACCCCAGCCCACCAGACATCTAAGCTTCCTGGGGCCTCCAGTCTCTTAATGATTAGGTGCATCTTCTCTGACTGAACCCAGACCCAGGAGTTCTCTGCTGTATATGTGTTGGAGGCCTCACCTCAGCTGATGTATGCTGCCTGGTTGGTAAACCAGTGTCTAAGACTCTCGGAGTCCAGGCTAATTGAGACTGCTATTCCTCTTACAGGGTTGCTTTCCTGTCACTAAATGTTTAATTTTTTTAGTTGTAATATTCTTTCTTTTATGGCATTCCTCCAACTTTCCGCTAAAAATTCAACCAGAGGGTAAGCAGCTTCTGTTCATTTGTTAGGATTCAACTAAGTAATTTCTGAAGAAATGGAGGAATATCCAAGAAAGACACCCGTCTGGGGCAGACAGTGAACATATAAGCATCTTATGATAGGTCCCTTTTGTTCTTTGAATGCCTCAAAGCCTCAGTAATGGCATCAGGTCTCAGGGTCTCCCCTTGAGCTGGATCCCACTTTGGCCTGTCGCTGGACTTTCTCTTCTTCAGACTCTTCTCCATTTTCCTTCCTGAATTTCTTTGAGACAGGAAGAATTGTGGGTCTGAGTTTTGACTGTGGGATATCAACCTCATCCCTCACTGCATGCACTGTCTTTCTGCTGGAGGTGGGTTCAATATGTTTTTTCTCCCAACTACAGAACATTTCATCTAGGGTGTTTGTTTGTTTGCTTGTTTCTTTGTTTGTTTTTATAACTATTGCTCTGTAGTAGAGCTTGAGGTCAGTGATGATGATTTCCCCAGAAGTTCTTATATTGTTGATAAATGTTATCACTATCCTGGATTTTTCTTTATTCCAAGTGAATTTTTAAATTTCTTTGTAAGTATATAAAGAATTGAGTTGGAATTTTAATGGGGACTGCATTGAATCTGTAGTTTGCATCTGGTAAGTGAGCCATTTTTACTCTTAATCCTGTTGATCCATGAGCATAGAAGATCTTTACATCTTTTGGGATCTTCTTCAATTTCTTTCCTAGAGACTTGAACTTATTGTCATACAGACCTTCCCTTGGTAAGAGTTACACAAGATATTTTATATTATTTGTGACTATTGTGAAGGCTGTTGTTTCCCTAATTCCTTTCTCAACTTGTTTATCCTTGTATAGAAGAAGGCTACTGATTTGATTGAATTAATTTTATAAGTAACCACCTTTTCTAGAAGTTGTTTATAGGAGTTCTCTGGTAGAATTTTTGGGGTTGCTTCGGTCTATTACCTGCATGTAGAAGAGAGGAAATTAATCCATTTTTATCTCATGTCCAAGTAGATCAAGAAACTCATTCAAGTAAAACAAAATATGCTAAATCTAATAGATGAGAGGAAGTTTTCCTGAACAAGGCACCAATAGCTCAGGCTCTAAGGACAACAATCAATAAATAGATCCTTGTAAAAGTTAAAAGCTTCCCTAAGGCAAAGGGTAGTGTGAATATGACACAACAGCAACCTACAGATCATTACCTACCATACTTCCGATAGAGGGCTAATGTCCAAATTATACAAAGAACTCAAGAATGTAGACTCCAGTGGAAAAATTTTCATAAAAGAACTTCTGGGGAAATCACCAACCCTGACCTCATGCTATATTATAAAACAACTATAATTAAAAAAAAATCCATGGTATTGGTACAGAGATAGACAGGTAGATCAATGGAATACAATTGAAGACCCAGAAATTAACCCATGCACCTATGGTCACTTGTTCTTTGACAAAGAAGCTAAAACTATCCAATGGGGGGTGGGAGGAAGAACAGCATTTTCTATAAATGGTGCTGGTTCAACTGGAGGTCAGCATGTAGAAGAATGCAAATTGACCCATTTCTATCTCCTTGTACAAAGCTCAAGTCCAAGTGGACCAAAGACCTTCACATGAAATTAGTTTAGATATACTGAAATTGGTAGGAGAGAAAGTAGGGATAAGCCTTGAACACATGGGTACAAAGGAAAATTTCCTGAATAGAACACCAATGGCTTATGCTCTAAGATCAAGAATCAACAATGTTCCTTCTTAGAAGGGAGAAGAAAAGATTCACAGGAGCAAATATAGGGACAAAGAGTGGACAGAGACTGAAGAAAAGGTCATCCAGAGACTGCCCTGCCTGGGGACCCATCCCATATGCAGCCACCAAACCCAGCCACTATTGCTGATGCCAAGAAATGCATGCTGACAGGAGCCAGCTATGGGTGTCTCCTGAGAAGCTTTGCCAGAGCCCTACTGATACAGATGAGGATGGTTGCAGCTAACCATTAGACTGAAAAATGGGACCTCAATAGAGAAGTTAGAGGAAAGTCTGTCTGAAGGATCTTAAAAGGTTTGCAACACCATAGAAAGCATAACAATATCAACCAACCAGACTGCACCATAGCTCCCAGGGACTAAACCACCAACCAATGAGTACACATGGAGGGACCCATGACTCCAGGTACATATGTAGAAGAGGATTGTCCAGCATCAGTAGAAGGAAAAGTCCTTGGTCCTGTGAAGGTTTGTTTCCCAAATGTAGGGTAATACCAAGGTGTTTAGGTTGGAATGGGTGGGTGGTAGTGGGAGCATCCTTGTACAAGCAGGGAGAGGAGAGTGAGGGGGTACTGGAGAGGGAAGAAAGGGAATAACATTTGAAATATAAGTACATAAAGTATTCAAGAAAAATAAAATTAAAAAAAATGACAGTTTTTCCTTGGATCTAACAAAGACTGAACTGCAGTAAGTCCTTCAAAAAATAAAATTAAAAAAAGGCTGTGCAGTGTCAGTGACATAGTTCCTTCTACAGAGGATCCTAAGGTATGCACACACCTGACAGAGACACATGTGTAGACCCAAAGGGGAGTTCATATATATATATATATATATATATTGCCAGTTTATCTCCACTCAGTAATTAGGCCATAAACCACTTACAAAAGGTTCTATGCTTTCACAGGAGATCTGCCTGTCTGGGTTGCTCTGAAGCTGGAAGCTGCAGGCTCTGCTTAGCAGCTTAAAGTGACATAGCTAGAGGCTACAGTAAGCAACCTTTTTCGTGTCGCACCAAGAATTTGAGGGTAAAAGTGGAAGTCTCAGAGTGGAGGGTGTTGAGAGGGAAGAAAACTGGGAACTTATCTCTGCCATTTGTTCTCAGTACTTGTACAACTCCCAGAGCATATTCTTACATGATGAAGATCCCAATACATATTTGCACAGAAATATAGATCATAATGTGTAAGAGGTTATATCAGAGAATGCCTAAGTAAATATACACCTGGTTTAACATTCTCCAGTTGCTACTAGTTTAACACTGTAACTAAGCTATCCTTGGATTTATGTATAGATAACCCAGTCAATATTTTATCTCCTGTTTTTTGCACCTGTGGTGTATCTCTTCTTCATGTCCTTTGCTTAATGTTTTTGTAACCCCTTGGGATGTGCCCACAGTTTTAGAAGTCTGTTGTTATCTTAGAAGCAATTAAGTAGTTCTATTGTAAAAGGTACTAGAATGTCTTTATTGATATTACCATTCTGGACTATGATAAACCTCACCTGATAGATGTTTCTGCAGAATAAATACTATTTGTCTTTGCATCTGAATCTGGGATCTTACTTCAGTGATTTTTGGACCCTTACAGGCCCACAGAATCCAGGGCACAAAACGCATTTCCAACTGGTCAGGTATGCCAGATTTTCCACTGATGTATTCAGGCAAGATCATTACTTTTATTTATTTGTTCTATCCAAGAGTTTTTTTAGTATTAGTATTTTACTTTGAATCCTAAAGCTTTTGAACCAAAGAGGCTGATAAGACTACTGAGAAAGCACCTATGCAAATGAAATCAAGTGGATGGCTATACCTTGGCAAGGCAATGTCTATTTGAATTTAAATGCCTTAAAAGAAAACAAAAGTGGAACTTGAGTTTCCTAATGAATTGAGTCAATTTGGTGGGATGACATTGCGGCCTGTGGCTCCAAGTGCAGACTAAGTCCAAGATCATTAACAATTCTAAGGAAGAAGATGGGAGGTTCAAATAAAGGTTCTTATGGCCAGAGGCCCTAGACAAGGTCACTTCTTCCTGATCATAACAGTTGTTTGTTTATACCCAGTTCTATAACAAATCTGAATCCTTGGGAATTATAGGAAGATATTCATGTAATATGCAGATGCCTAAATTCTACCCTGTACTGAACTCTGAAGTGTGGTATTGGAGGAATCATGTTTGGCTAAATAGCCTGCCAGCTTCCTTATGTTTCAATTCGGTTTGTTCTCTGTCCAAAATGTGGAGTGCCTCTGACTATGTCAATCTGGCCCCGTGAAGGGATCAGTGGGGTTTGCCTTAGCACTTCACACATCCTGCTTGTAACTCAGGGAAGGCAGAATGTGTCATAACATTAGCACTATGTTATTAGCAGAAGATATTACCCAGGAGTTGAGATAGTATGCCCACTTTCATTTGCTCTCAGTATGCAACTAAGAAAAAAAAGAGCAAAGTTCTTAAAATATAAAGATTACTCACACTTCTTCTCCATTTTGCATATATTAAAGAACAGAAGGGAGGATGATAAGTTCCTTTCAAAAGCAAGGATTGGTAGATGTGGCAATGGAGCTGGGAGGCGTTCCATTCTAGTTTTTAAGACGGTCTCATCAATTAAAAGTTGTTCTCAATCTGGCCTTGCAGAGTAACCTTGAATTTAGGTCATCCTGATATCACTTTCTATGAGCTAGGATTTTAAGTGGTACCATAAAGATCAGTAATAACAGAACTACTCACTAAGCCCTGGGCTTCCTAAATGCTAAGCAATCACTTTGTTAACTGAGGTATGTCTGCATCTATTGGACTAAAGCTTTCATCCTCTATATTTTTTTCTTCAGATGACATTCTATTGTGTAACTCACAAAAGCCTGTAACCAATCCTGCTCTGGTATATTTGTTGCAGAGGGGAAAACACCACTTTCAACTTCATGTCTTTTTCCATTGAAAGATTGCTGTAGGGAGACCCTCCCTCAAGTAACTGAGAAGTCTCGGACCCCAGACACAAAAGAGACCAATCTTGAATGTAATATGCAAAAGGTGAGGTTTATTATGGAGATCTCTGAATCAAGACATGTCTCATGCAGGAGACAGAGGTATTGACCCCTAGTGGCTGGGAGAGGGGCTTTTTAAAGGGAGAGGCTGTGAGCCCCAGGGGATGAGGGGATGTCAAAGAGGAATGCCAAAGATACCACAAGTTACAGGATTGTCTGATTGTTTTATGGCTCCAGGAGACAAGGGGATGCTAAAAGGTTTTATGATCCCCTGGTTCCTGGAACATAGCTACTAAATCAGGAGAAGGGTCGGGTCCTCAGGTCCTCATTATTCTGAGAGCAAATCTTATCTCTTGTCCTGTAAGAGTAAATGTTTGCCAGAGTTGATGAAGCATCTACATCTGAAACTGGTTAGGCAGTTCCCTGGAATGCTCTCTGCAAGGCACAATGGGGGCTTGAACAAACATCACAGGGGCAGAACAGCTACAGGTGGTGATAAGTGAAGTGTCAGTGTATCAGTATCAGTTCTTCTGCAATTTTAACCATCTGTCTTCCTGAGTCAGATCTTGTTGCTGTGTTTTGAGCTAATTTAAAATTCTAAATCTCACCATCGGTGGCTATATTTTTGTTTCCTATGAGAAAAGTTCATCACAGTGCAGCCACTACCTTGATGGATGTTCTCTATATGCTAAAAGTTCACTTTTAAAGGCCTATACTATACCATATTTGATGGATGTTCTTTCTATATGCTAAGGAATTATTGTTTTGAGTTTTGAGTATTATTTTGAAGAAGGAATAATACCCTTGGCAGTGTTTAAAGGTTTATCATGTTGGAAAAATTATGGTTTTTGACTATATCTGCTATGATTACCATATTCCACACTGTAACTGGCCTTTATTCCTTTCCTGCATGTGCTTTTCAGCACATGTATGTATGTATGCAGGTAATTTTCCCCCTCCACATTCATCAGGGTATTGTTTTACAGGAGTTTTACATGTTCATTTTGATTAAGCGGGGTATTTTGAAGAAGGAATGAGGCATACCTTGGCAGTGTTTGGAGAGAAAAGACTTAGTTTATCATGTTGGAAAAATTATGGTATTTATCAAGACTATAACTGTCACCAGCTTTGGAATGGCCATTATTGCCTTTCATTGTTTCTAGACTGGACACAATGAAGCTCTGTGTCTATACCTTCTCTCTGGTAGCCATCAGCTTTCCTTGAGTCTCTTAGATGCAGTTTTGTTGAGTGTTAAAGAGATTGTGCCCACTCCCAGCATTGTTCTGACAATCTCAGGGTTGAAAAGTGATTCACACTGTGAGAGGCATATCAGGATGTTGATTGTTAGGGAACTGATAGTTAGCTTGTCCTTTCTTTAGGTATTCTGTCCTACCTTGAGTTTATGTACCCTATAATTTTTGATGTTTCCCAAATATCTTGGACAGTCAAGGGAAAGTTGAGATTTGTCTTTCTTTTGGAGGCATCTGGATTAATATTGAATTCTTATTGGTGTTGGGTACTTCAGGATTTGCTACTTCCTCTCTAAATTGTTCGCTGTTTACGTCTCCAGCAGGCTGTAATACCACCAATTTAAACTTATGCCCAAGTAGCTTACAAATAAATGAGTCTTTTACTTTGGTTATTGTATTTTGCTTTCACAATTATTGGTGGCTCACCCCTAATCTATTCTTCTAATTGTGGGCCTGGCTATTTACCCTTCATTGTACCTCAGATATTTGTTGTTTACTTTTGCCAAATGTTCATGGTTAAAAAGAAGAAAGGGAGGATACAGAAATATTGTAAAAATTAGACAAATATGGATGGAATGTTAAATCTACTCTTAAAAACATTTTGTAGCCATAATCTTACATTCATAGAGATATTTACATTTTGATAGAAAATTGACATTCTATTTTTATATAGTGGTATATAATCTAGTATGTTGATAGAATTTCAGGTTTTCATTGGTATAAATTTATATATTGATAAAAATTTATATATTATATTATATATATATTTATATATTATAAATTTATATATTGATAAAAAATTAAAAATTAATTTAGTTAGTCTTAGGCATTATGCCTATGGAATACATTCAGAAATTATGTTTAATACCCATACTTTTAATGGCTGATTTAATAAACTGTTCAGGATAATTAAATCAGAGAATCTGTTAATCAAACTCATAATCATGTTAGACACTAGTCTAAATTATCACAGAAAAAATCATTCCTGGTTGTATAAATAAAACATAGCATGGAACCAGCAATGTTTACTTGTTTACATATGCTATAAATACATATGTGATCCTCAAAACCATTAAAATTCTACAAAATATGACATTTAAAATCATTTCATTATTAAAATATCTTTTGACTATAACCCATTTCCACTCCTAACAATATCTCCATTCTACTTCAAAGGAGATGGTAAACATCAATAACTTCTGTAAGTCAGGTCTGTTATTTCTATAATTTTTAAAAGCTATGTCCCAAAAATATTAATTCCTTCTCAAATCTCAGATGGAGTTTAAAAGGTGTTTTTTAGATGGTGTTACAAATTAAAATAAAAAGAGTTTAGATACAAAATTATAAAGTTGTTAATATACTAAAGCTCAAAACACACATTGCACCTCACACAATAATAGTAGGAGACTTCAACACCCCACTCTCATCAATGGACAGATCATGGAAACAGAAATTAAACAGAGACGTAGACAGACTAAGAGAAGTCATGAGCCAAATGGACTTAACGGATATTTATAGAATGTTCTACCCTAATGCAAAAGGATATACCTTCTTCTCAGCTCCTCATGGTACTTTCTCCAAAATTGACCATCTAATTGGTCAAAAAACGGGCCTCAACAGGTACAGAAAGATAGAAATAATCCCATGCATGCTATCGGACCACCACGGCCTAAATCTGGTCTTCAATAACAATAAGGGAAGAATGCCCACATATACGTGGAAATTGAACAATGCCCTACTCAATGATAACCTGGTCAAGGAAGAAATAAAGAAAGAAATTAAAAACTTTTTAGAATTTAATGAAAATGAAGGTACAACATACCCAAACTTATGGGACACGATGAAAGCTGTGCTAAGAGGAAAACTCATAGCGCTTGAGTGCCTGCAGAAAGAAACAGGAAAGAGCATATGTCAGCAGCTTGACAGCACACCTAAAAGCTCTAGAACAAAAAGAAGCAAATACACCCAGGAGGAGTAGAAGGCAGGAAATAATCAAACTCAGAGCTGAAATCAACCAAGTAGAAACAAAAGGACCATAGAAAGAATCAACAGAACCAAAAGTTGGTTCTTTGAGAAAATCAACAAGATAGATAAACCCTTAGCCAGATTAACGAGAGGACACAGAGAGCGTGTCCAAATTAACAAAATCAGAAATGAAAAGGGAGACATAACTACAGATTCAGAGGAAATTCAAAAAATCATCAGATCTTACTATAAAAGCCTATACTCAACAAAACTTGAAAATCTGCAGGAAATGGACAATTTCCTAGACAGATACCAGGTACCGAAGTTAAATCAGGAACAGATAAACCAGTTAAACAACCCCATAACTCCTAAGGAAATAGAAGCAGTCATTAAAGGTCTCCCAACCAAAAAGAGGCCAGGTCCAGACGGGTTTAGTGCAGAATTCTATCAGACCTTCATAGAAGAACTCATACCAATATTATTCAAACTATTCCACAAAATTGAAACAGATGGAGCACTACCGAACTCCTTCTATGAAGCCACAATTACTCTTATACCTAAACCACACAAAGACCCAACAAAGAAAGAGAACTTCAGACCAATTTCCCTTATGAACATCGACACAAAAATACTCAACAAAATTCTGGCAAACCGAATCCAAGAGCACATCAAAACAATCATCCACCATGATCAAGTAGGCTTCATCCCAGGCATGCAGGGATGGTTTAATATACGAAAAACCATCAACGTGATCCATTATATAAACAAACTGAAAGAACAAAACCACATGATCATTTCATTAGATGCTGAGAAAGCATTTGACAAAATTCAACACCCCTTCATGATAAAAGTCCTGGAAAGAATAGGAATCCAAGGCCCATACCTAAACATAGTAAAAGCCATATACAGCAAACCAGTGGCTAACATTAAACTAAATGGAGAGAAACTTGAAGCAATCCCACTAAAATCAGGGACTAGACAAGGCTGCCCACTCTCTCCCTACTTATTCAATATAGTTCTTGAAGTTCTAGCCAGAGCAATCAGACAACAAAGGAGGTCAAGGGGATACAGATCGAAAAGAAGAAGTCAAAATATCACTATTTGCAGATGATATGATAGTATATTTAAGTGATCCCAAAAGTTCCACCAGAGAACTACTAAAGCTGATAAACAACTTCAGCAAAGTGGCTGGGTATAAAATTAACTCAAATAAATCAGTAGCCTTCCTCTACAAAAGAGAAAACAAGCTGAGAAAGAAATTAGGGAAACAACACCCTTCATAATAGATCCAAATAATATAAAGTACCTCGGTGTGACTTTAACCAAGCAAGTAAAAGATCTGTACAATAAGAACTTCAAGACTCTGAAGAAAGAAATTGAAGAAGACCTCAGAAGATGGAAAGATTCTCCCATACTCATGGATTGGCAGGATTAATATAGTAAAAATGGCCATTTTACCAAAAGCGATCTACAGATTCAATGCAATCCCCATCAAAATACCAATCCAATTCTTCAAAGAGTTAGACAGAACAATTTGCAAATTCATCTGGAATAACAAAAAACCCAGGATAGCTAAAACTATCCTCAACAATAAAAGGACTTCAGGGGGAATCGCTATCCCTGAACTCAAGCAGTATTACAGAGCAATAGTGATAAAAACTGCATGGTATTGGTACAGAGACAGACAGATAGACCAATGGAATAGAATTGAAGACCCAGAAATGAACCCACACACCTATGGTCACTTGATTTTTGACAAAGGAGCCAAAACCATCCAATGGAAAAAAGATAGCATTTTCAGCAAATGGTGCTGGTTCAACTGGAGGTCAACATGTAGAAGAATGCAGATCGATCCATGCTTATCACCCTGTACAAAGCTTAAGTCCAAGTGGATCAAGGACCTCCACATCAAACCAGACACACTCAAACTAATAGAAGAAAAACTAGGGAAGCATCTGGAACACATGGGCACTGGAAAAAATTTCCTGAACAAAATACCAATGGCTTATGCTCTAAGATCAAGAATCGACAAATGGGATCTCATAAAACTGCAAAGCTTCTGTAAGGCAAAGGACACTGTGATCAGGACAAAACGGCAACCAACAGATTGGGAAAAGATCTTTACCAATCCTACAACAGATAGTGGCCTTATATCCAAAAATATACAAAGAACTCAAAAAGTTAGACCGCAGGGAGACAAATAACCCTATTAAAAAATGGGGTTCAGAGCTAAACAAAGAATTCACAGCTGAGGAATGCCGAATGGCTGAGAAACACCTAAAGAAATGTTCAACATCTTTAGTCATCAGGGAAATGCAAATCAAAACAACCCTGAGATTTCACCTCACACCAGTGAGAATGGCTAAGATCAAAAACTCAGGTGACAGCAAATGCTGGCGAGGATGAGGAGAAAGAGGAACACTCCTCCATTGTTGGTGGGGTTGCAGAATGGTACAACCATTCTGGAAATCAGTCTGGAGGTTTCTCAGAAAATTGGACATTGAACTGCCTGAGGATCCAGCTATCCCTCTCTTGGGCATATACCCAAATGATGCCCCAACATATAAAAAAGACACGTGCTCCACTATGTTCATCGCAGCCTTATTTATAATAGCCAGAAGCTGGCAAGAACCCAGATGCCCTTCAACAGAGGAATGGATACAGAAAATGGTACATCTACACAATGGAATATTACTCAGCTATCAAAACAACGAGTTTATGAAATTGTGAGGCAAATGGTTGGAACTGGAAAAATATCATCCTGAGTGAGCTAACCCAATCACAGAAAGACATACATGGTATGCACTCACTGATAAGTGGCTATTATCCCAAATGCTTGAATTACCCTAGTTGCCTAGAACAAATGAAACTCAAGATGGATGATCAAAATGTGAAGGCTTACCTTCTTTAAAAGGGGAACAAGAATACCCTTGGCAGGAAGAGAGAGGCAAAGATTAAAACAGAGACTGAAGGAACACCCATTCAGAGCCTGCCCTATGTGGCCCATACATAGAGCCACCCACTAGACAAGATGGATGAAGCAAAGAAGTGCAGACCGACAGGAGCCAGATGTAGATCGATCCTGAGAGACACAGCCAGAATACAGCAAATACAGAGGCGAATGCCAGCAGCAAACCACTGAACTGGAGAATAGGACCCCCCGTTGAAGGAATCAGAGAATGAACTGGAAGAGCTTGAAGGGGCTTGAGACCCCATATGTACAACAATGCCAAGCAACCAGAGCTTCCAGGACTAAGCCGCTACCTAAAAAGACTATACATGGACTGACCCTGGACTCTGACCTCATAGGTAGCAATGAATATCCTAGTAAGAGCACCAGTGGAAGGGGAAGCCCTGGGTCCTGCTAAGACTGAACCCCCGTGAACTAGACTGTCGGGGGAGGGCGGCAATGGGGGGGAGGGTGGGGAGGAACACCCATAAAGAAGGGGGGGAGGAAGGGGATGTTTGTCCGAACTGGGAAAGGAATAACACTTTCGAAATGTACATAAGAAATATAAGTTAATAAAAAAATAAATAAATAAAAAAATAAAGTTGTTAATATAAAATGTAAGAAAAATATTTTTTCTAAATTGCTATATATAAATAAAATTGATATTATAAACATATATGTCATATATTATAATTTTCATTATTGACCTAGTTTTTCTGGGGTAATGTATGTTTTCATAAATAAGATTTAGATTTAAATTATGTTTAAAATATTTTGGCCATATAGCTAGGGTCAGTTTTGATGAGATGATAACTAAAGATAACCAAAAGAAATTATAATTTGTCATGTGGTTGTTTGCCTGTGTTTTATTACCATGTGTCCATGCTTTTTACATTTTTCTGGCTCATCTCTTTTTTATGTTCTGGAATATTTAGAAAAAATTAAGTCCTTTATGACCTTTTTTTTAATATTTTTTGCTTAATCCATAGAGCATATGCATTCTAATTGACAGGTAAACATCTTTACAATAGACCCTATGATCTCAATCTATTTTTCTTTATTCTAATGAAGGGCTCTTTCAGACAATAAAATACGTGTCAGGTTGCTGATTGTTACTGAACACATACCAAGTTTGTACTCCTATTTGTCCTCTTGTTGGACTTTGTGGCTATTTGAACTGTATTGTATTCTGTTTCTCCATACCTTGGACAGTCAAAAAGAAACTGATAATCTTTCTTTTGGAGGAACATAATCCCTTTTGGATACCTATTATTGCTTTAGTTCTTTAGATTTTATTACTCCCTAAAATGATTGTTATCTATTAATCGTCTTGAGAGATTATCTGCCAAAGATATATTGAACACTTCCAAGTATTCCTGGGTTCAAGAGGCATACTTGGATTAATGTGAAGTCTTGAAATAGGGATGAAAATAAAGGATCTCTATCCTGACACAGGCTACAGGGAAATCACTGAAATCCCTCATCAGGCATATTCCTAACTGCACCAGGGCTAATTTATATTCAGAAGTTTCAAGTACATGCTTCCTGAAGCTAGAAGTATAAAAAAAGTACTGATCTCATGCCTGCTCATTCTAGGCCTGTCAATATGAAAATTAAAACTCACGCCTAAGAATAAAACATGGTCTAAAGACCAATCATTTCATACCAATGAATGACAAGAACAAACCAGAGGTCGCAAAAGGATGCAGTATGTGCTTTGGTCCATTTCCTGTGATAGTTGCTTCACTGCACTAGAGAAATGCCTGAACTTATTGTCTCTTTT